>NW_022196903.1:93642301-93653085 GCF_008632895.1 Mastomys coucha
AAAAAAAATAGAAAATTCTCCAACAACCAACTGACAAAAGGCAGAGAAGCCCTGGGCTGTCATGAGCTGTGTGTGCCCTGGGCTGCTGTGAGCTGTGTGTGTCCTGGGCTGTCATGAGCTAGCTGTGTGTGCCCCAGGTAGCCATGAGCTGTGTGTACCCTGGGCAGCCATGAGCTAGCTGTGTGTGCCCTAGGATGGAAGACCACAGCTATCAACACCAGGACAGGAGCTAATGATGGGCATCGCCCTTCCTGTTTTTGAGTCTGTTTTTTGGGGGGGGGACATTTATTTCATGGTCAAGTTTAAGGCAGTACAGATTCTCAGGTCTAGCTTCAGACTCACCAACTCAGAATCCTTTGGGGACAGAGCCCACCTATTGATTTTTAAAGATTCCCTTCATGAAAGCCTTTCTTCTTCCAGAGGAAACGCAGTCTCCAGAGAAGTTCAGTGACTTGTGGGAAATCCCAGAGAGATAGAAGTGAAACCTGTAGCAGAAGGTCAGACACCATCCCAAGGCAGCGAGCGACGCGTGACCATTGGACTGCCCCACAGCCAACACTGCGGCTCCATCCCTCCAAGCAATCAGTGACTTGCCCCACGCCACCTTGGTGGGTCCTTTGAAGATGGCGTGAGTTGGGGCATGTGAAGCTTTTAAAGCACCGTCTTTCAAACAAAGCACCCAACCCGAGGTAACTATTCTTTTTGTCAGTGTCTCTGTGTCCGAGCTTGCTCCAGTTTCTTCTTTGTCTTTTCTGAATTGAAGATTCTGAAGCCTAGATAAGAGGAGCCCCTCTGCCGGGTGGTGGTGGCGCATGCCTTTAATCCCAGCATTTGGGAGGCAGAGGCAGGCGGATTTCTGAGTTCGAGGCCAGCCTGGTCTACAGAGTGAGTTCCAGGACAGCCAGGACTACACAGAGAAACCTTGTCTCAAAAAAAACCAAAAACAAACAAACAAACAAACAAAAAGAGGAGCCCTTCCTCCTGTGTCATCCCAGCTAGTGGGCGTGTGGCCATAGGCTGGTGCAGCCCAAGGTCCGTTATATCCCATCACTCGCCTCTTAGTAAGCCATTTCCTCTTTTAAACCCCAAGCTGTGCAGGGAACACAGTTGTTGACTGTGTCTCCCCACTACCTTGCCTGTGGGTCATGGGTGATTCAGACATGCTACAAAATGCTTTCCACCTGCTCCTGGAGTGGAAGGGAAACTTCAAAGTTTCCCGAGGAAAGGGACTCTGCTGGCATGGTGCTAGCTACAACGTCCTGCAGCATCTGACCCCCAGGATCCCAGGATGCATCTACCTGTGTGTACATGAAAACATACACACACACACACACACACACACACACACACACACACACACACACGCACGCACAAACTCCCTCTGTGGTCTAAACCATTACATATGCTTAAACCATTAATAGGACAAAGCACCCTGCAGCTATAGATGACACTAAATCGTGAAAACAGTGGGCGTGGCCTGAGTAACCCCAAGTTGTCTTCTCTACTTGCTACCAACTAACCACCATGATGGTCGCGAAAATCTCTGGCCACCAACCTGCTTTGTAGTCCCTGTGATTCAGTGAAGTACAGGCTCAGGAAGTTGACAGCAGGTGGACCTGCTGTTCCATGGACCTGTTCAGTGATCCGCAGATTCAGATGCAAGTAAGAAAAGGCTTCTATTACATACAGGGTGACTGCCTGAAAGGACTGGGTCTCATAGAGTCTAGAAATAGGACTTTTTATAAGGGTGACACAGACGTACCTTCTAAGGATAATAGTCCACAATCAAACCTATTTGATCTGAAAACTAAAATACATCTATTCCTAGTCAGGCTGAGGGAAGAGGCACAAGTTGGAGCTAGGTTCAAGTATTGCCCTCAAATGAGCTTTGCTTCCAAGGCTTCATGGATGTCAAGGTTTAAGATAAGAGATGGCAGGCCTGGCGTTCTGTATTTTCTGGGGGACAGCAAGAGGCCAGGAGCCCATCAATGATAAAGGAGACAGGATCATTAAAACTGGGGTCCTGTTTCAGTAACTGTTTTCATGTTCCTGTTCTGCTGTCAGAACACATGGGGAAACAAAACTAGCCTCCTGACGGTGCCTGACTTCACCAGCCATACCTGTAACCCCTGTTACGGTTTGAATGTGATGTGGCTTGTGTGTTTCGCTGTGTGGTCCCTAGTTAGTGGTGCTGTTCTGAAAGGTTGTAGAACCTTTGGGAGGTAGGGCCTGGATGGAGGAAGTGGGTCTCTGGGAGACAGGCCTTGGGGTTTATAACTTGGTCCTACTTCCTGTTCCGTACCTGCTTTCTAGTAGGCCCAGTGACCAGGTGTGGCCATCCCCGCCATCATGCCTAGCTAGACATGACAGTCTAGGACCTTAAACCTCCAGCCAAAAGAAATGCCAGTGTTCCACCACAGCAATAGGGAAAGTGACAGGTATAACTCTCTAGTAGTGTGATTTAACTCGTACTAGACGTTCTAAGGGTAATAGTCCACACTTTAAGACGTTCTTAAAGACGTTCTTTCAACTCCTCTCCAGAAATAACTCACTTTGGGAGAGATTCTTCTAGCATCTGTGCCAGATCTACTTGGCACCCCCTTGGTCTCCCTTCCACACGCAATCATCACGGATCACCTCCTTAGGGTTTGAACTTGAAATACCCTCCCAGGCTCATGTTATATGGTTGAACACTTAGGCCCAGTTGGTCGCACTGTGTTCAAGAGATTGTGGGCCCTTTGGGAAGAAGAACCTCATTGGTGGATATAGGCCTTTAGGGAGATAGCCTGGCCCTGTTTTCCTGCTCTACCAAGATAAGTTGTACTGCATGCTTCCAATGTCACAGAAGGAGACACTCCAGCTGCCAGGTGCCCCTCCCACAGGATGTCTGTTCACTCCGAAACCTCTCTTCTCTGAAGTAGTTGCTGTCAAGCAGTGAGAAGGATAGCTGACAGGGCCTTGTGGCCAGCCCCTTCCCAACTCTTCCCTGCACACAGATCAGTCCCTAGCACCGTGAGCTATATAGTCCAGAGTATGATCGCCCTTCTATAGTGCCAGGCTCCACTTGCAACCTCTCTGTAGCTCCTGGATCTAGTACCATGCATGTCACAGGTGTCCAGGACATAAACAGAAGACAAGGCTCCCATGTACCTGCTTGAGACTAGCCAGAGCAGAGCATCTTCCTCCATAGCTAGCACAATGCTCTAAAGTGTGTGTGTGTGTGTGTGTGTGTGTGTGTGTGTGTGTGTGTGTGTGTGTGTGAGAGAGAGAGAGAGAGAGAGAGAGAGAGAGAGAGAGAGAGAGAGAGAGAGAGAGAGAGAGAGAGAGAGAGAGAGAGAGAGAGAGTGTAAGAGGTGTCACACATATGTGTGAGTACATGTATGCATACGACAATGTGGAAGTCAGAGATCAAGTTCTGGCATCTTCCTCAGTTACCCTTACCCTGTCTCTTTTGAAACAGTGTCTCTCACATTTTGGCTGAGCTGGCTGGCTACCAGGCTAAGGCGTCTTTCTGTGTCCACCTTCCTGGCACTGAGGTTACAAGTGTATGTCACCATGCCCAGATCTTTGATGTGAGTCTTGGGGACAGAACTTAGGTCCCTGAAGAACCATTTCCCCAGGCATAGCATCACATCTTAATGAGACCCTGCATTGTTAGGCCTCTGCCCCTCCCCTGGTCTTTCTCAGAGTATTTCTTCTGGTCTTTGTTAAAGAGCCCTTTGGCCTGGCCTGCCCCTCAGTACCACACATCTCTCAACATCAGCATCATTTCTACACAGAATGAGGCTCCTTTGCTTCACGTACCCTGTGACAGAGGCAACTGAACTCTATTCTGTCCCTTTTGTCCTTGGTTTTACCACTATAGTTTACATTTGAAGTGGCAATGACCCCCTGACACAGTCTGCATTTCCCAGTCTTCCATGATTGGTTTCTGTGAGGGCATCTGCAGAGAATTTGGTTGATCAGTTGGTACTGCCCTCTGTTCTTCACATCTCCTGGTATATTGTCTTGACAGATGGGGTGCCTGCAGCCATCCTACACCATAGAATGATAGTCTGTGGACTGTAGACTAATACAACGGACAGACCTGGGTTCCTGGTAGGTGTAAAGAAACAATACCAACTATTTCTGGACTTAGAGGGAAAACAACTGCTGATGTATTTAAACACTGATTTTTTTTAAGACAAATATTCTAATAGTTACGTTAACATATTATTATTGAAGTCTATAATTAAACATTTCATGGGCTATTTGATTTTTTTTTCCTCTCCCAGGAGACAGATGGTAACAATCTAGCTGATAGTACTATGTGGCCAGTGTGGAATAACTAACGGAACAGGTGTCCTTCCATTCTGTAGACACTCTGGAAGCTTCCACCGAGTCCTTCTCTAAGCTTCATTGTAGACACCGCATGAAGAAACAGCTACACTTAGAAGCTTGAGGTAAGGAAACATAGTCTACAGATAAAGGTTCTTGGGTACAGCCCTTTTCTTACTGTCACATGCTCTTCTGGAATGTTCTGCCTTGCCCAGCCACATTTCTCTCCCATCATGCTCCTCTTTTGCCTTCATGATCTTGCTCTCAAAGCTCCAGCTAGGCAGAACTATCTATCGTCATTCCTCTGCTTTGCCTTCCTCCAAGCCTGATGTTCTTCTCTAGCTGGAGATCATTTGGCGCAGTGTCTTAGTGTCTTCTCCTCTTGCTGTGATGAAACACAAAAAACAAGCTAAGGGGGGTTGGCGAGATGGCTTAGCGGGTAAGAGCATCAGCTGCTTTCCCAAAGGTCCTGAGTTCAAATCCCAGCAACCACATAGTGGCTCACAACCACCAGTAATGAGATCTGATGCCCTCTTCTGGTGTGTCTGAAGACAGCTACAGTGTACTTTTTTATAATAATAAATCTTTGGGCCAGAGCAAGCAGGGACTGAATGCGCTGGGTCTGACTGAGCCAGCGGGGTCAACCAGAGTGAGTAGAGGTCCTAAAAGTCAATTCCCAACAACCAGATGAAGGCTCACAACTATTTGTACAGCTATAGTGTATACTCATATACATAAAATTAAAAAAAAAACACAAGAGGAAGGTGAGGAAGAAAGGTGTATTTTGGTTCAAGGCTGTAGTCCATGATGTTAGGAAAGGCACACCAGCAAGAGCTGGTCACATTGCACCCACAGATAAGAAGGCTGCTACGGATGCTCAGCTCCCTCTCTCCACCACTTTTACAGTCCAAGATCCCAGCCAGGAACTGGTGCTACCCACTGTGGGTGAGTCCTCTCTCTTCAACTGATACAATCAAGATACACCCCACCACCACCACCACCTAGGCAAGCCCAGAGGTCCATCTCCTAGGTGACTCTACAGTTGGTCAAGTTGACAATTAACACTTCCCAACATACCTAGCTAATCAATGTCATCTATGGGATTCCTGCTGGTTAGTTTTATGTCAACATGACACAAGCTAGAGTCAGAGGACAGAATCTCAAATGAGAAATTGCCTGCTTAAGATCAAGCCATGGGCAAGCATGGAGGGCACTTTTTAAGTTAGTGGTTGGTTCAGGAAACCTGAATGCCATATTTAGGCAGGTGGTCTTGGGAGCTCTAAGAAAGCAGGCTGAGCAAGCCATGAGGGGCAAGCCAGCAGCAATCTTCCATGGCCTCTGCATCAGCTTCTGCCTCCAGGTTCTTATCTGGTTCTTTCCTGCCTTAGCTTCCCTCAATGAACTGTGACTCAGGATATGTAAGTCAAATAAACCCTTTCCTTCCCAGGTTGTTTCTGGTCATGGTGTTTCAATACAGCAATAGGAACCCTAATTAAGACAGACTTTCAACTTCAGTGTCCCTTCTTCCAGGAGGTCAGACCCATCTCTTAGGTGTTCCTCTCTATCTTTCCCATTACAGTGTTTGTCACCCAGTACTCAATGCTTCAGTTGAATTGCCTCCTCCACAGTGACACGTGACAGTACTAGCCCTGTACCCAATCTGATTGAGAAATAGGTTCTCTATAGATGTAACTGAGTTAAGATTAAGTAATTAGTAGAGTAATTAGGCTTTAATCTTCCATATTTACTTTGGGAGAGACTTGGGGAGTAAAAGGAAAGAGTAAAAGTCAAAGGAAGATTAAGTAATTAGACTTTAATCTTCCATAAAGTGTGACCATGTGGGAAAAGGAAATTTAAAGACAGACAAGCCTTAAAGGTTGAATACTGCGTGGAGACAGAGGGAGACAGTGGGGTAGCAGAGCTGTAAGCCAGGTTGAGCCAGGAAGAAGTGGGCAGCAGATTTCCCTCAGAACCTCTAGGGACAGCTTATCATCACCTGGGTTTTTTCACCTGTAGTCAGTGTCAAGAGAGTGAAGTGCTGTGTATCAAAGCATAGACTTTGCTACTGTATGGTGGAGCCCCAAAAGACTGATGCCAGTGATCTTTGTAGTGTTGCTTTTCCTGGGGACACATGGAACAAACGTCTATCCAACACAGCTAGGGCACTAATGACTCCCCAAAGCAAGTCCAGCTTGGTGAGTCAATGAGTTTGATAAGCCTCCCAAACAGCTCTGTTTGAGGCATCCCACCCAGCACACGTGGTGACCTCCTGAAGGCCTCATAGATCGAATGGCCCTTAGTTAACTTCCCACATCTCTATACAATCTAGCTCTCCTGGCAGGGATGTCCAACCTGCAAGTCTGATGGCGGACATGCAGCTGAGGACAGTGAGGAGGGGGGCCCAACCCCAAATTTAAAAGTTACTTAGAACATTGTAAGAAAATTTCAAACTTGATTGTATGGTCATGAGCCGTACAGAAAGGTTGGACATGCCTCCTAGCACCTCCTGAGATTACGTGCAGCTGGAGATAGGGGTCAGAGGGAGTGAGTGACTGGGATCTCAGCTGAGAGTTTAATGACCACACCCAGCTCCCTTGATCTTGTGAGGGTCTCACGCAAGCCGTCAAAGATGCTCTCACTTCAGGATGATAACATCCTGGAGGGCAGGATCCCACAACAGCCCTTTGTTCTCATGGATTCCACATTTTCCCGTTCAATCAACTGTGGGCTGAACAAATCCCGCTAAAAGACTGTGCCTTGTTAGACATGGTCCAATCTTCTTGCTACCATTTCCTAACCAACGGCATGCAGCAACAATTCATACAGCATTGACCTCTTATTAAGTGTGTGAGGAACCGAGTGATTTAATGTGCACAGGAGATATGTTTAGTTTGTGGGCTAACACTGCCTCGCTTGATGGAAGGACCTTGAGCACGGGTGGATGTTGCTATCCACAGAAGGCCCTCAAACCCACTCCCTTTACATACGGAGTAACAATTGACTATGCTGTACAAGGCTGCACTCCTATAGGGATGGAAGCAGCGTTGTTCATTGCTGTGGGAACCCTTGCCTCCATCTCCTCCAGATTCTCAGCATCCTATATTGACAATAATCAGGTGGGACACATTGTTGCCATTTCTAATAAACGCCTCTGTGAGAGACATTGAAGAAATAACATCTTGCCACTGGGGCCCTCCTGCAGCCTTAGCCTTGACTGGTCCTCCCAATCCCTCCCACACAGTACCTTCCCAGATAACTGCTCTCCTCCTTGATATTAATAAAAATCTATAAATCAACACAATGGCTGCAAAACTCTTAGAGAAATGCTTCTTCCTTCTGAGAATCACCCTTGGCTGACTGTCCTGGAACATAAACTTGGTCTGATTGTGTGATCCTGCCAGAGGCCACAGGAACACCAAACACACCTCTCTGGCTCTCTTGCAAGCCCACCTCAGCATGGACGACACCCTTGTGCAAGCTGCATAGAGGAAGTTCCTCATCCGGTCAACCTACCACCTCCTAGCTACTCTAGTACAGCTCAAGACGTTTTGCAAAGCCAGGCACAGTAGAGCACTCCTTTAATCTCAGCGCTCAGGAAGCAGGAGACAGAGCTCTGTGAGTTCTACATCAGCCACCCTTGTCTACATAACAAGTTCCAGGAGAGCTAGAGCTATACAGAAAGATCCTTCCTCAAAAATAAGTTAAAAAGAAAGGGAAGAAAAAAAGACTGTTGTGGTTTGAATGAAAATCCCTAATCCAACCCCCCATCCTCATTCCATAGGTTTTTTTGAGTGCTTAGTCCCTAGTCCACGAAGTATTCGAGAAAATTGGGTGTGGCCTTGTTGGTGGGTGTGGTCTTGTTGGGTGGGTGTGGCCTTGTTGAATGGGTGTGGCCTTGTTGAGTTGGTGTAAGAGGTGGGTGTCACTGGGCTTGGACTTTGAGATTTCAAGGCCCAGGCCTCCCAGCTCTGCCTCATCCCTGCCTGCTAGAGGATTAGGATATACAATTCTCAGCTACTTATCCAGGATGATGCCTTCCTGCCTGCTGCCCTGCTCCCCACCATGATGACAATGGACTAATTCTCTTAAATTGTAAACAAGCCCCCTATTAAATGTTGTCTTCTATAAGATGCCTTGGTCATGGTGTCTTTTCACAGCAATAGAGCAGTGGCTAAGACAGGCCCTGTGCCTTGGGGGTGCACAAGAATAGAGACATATTTATGCCTTCACTCTCTGGTGCCTGGGAATATGACTTTATTTGGAGATGGAAGGTGGTCTTCACAGTTTTGGTCCATTTTCAAACCTGACACTGGGTGGTTTATGAAGGGAAGTTGATATGGGTGTGATTATGAAATCTGAGGCCAAGCAGCTCCATCTGGTGTGGGCCTACCGTGGTGTGACTAGACAGTAGGAGAGGACAACCTCATGCAAGAGAAAAGGGCAAATTCCCACTGCTATGATGAAGGCATTGATACACATTTGGGAAGGTCTCACTCCCTTTGGACCACCCTCACACCAGGAGGCCTCACCTCTCAAACCACTACACTGAGAATGAAGGGTCCCACATAGTATCCTACACGGGACACACACAAACCATAGCACAGGTGGAATCATACTGAGGATATTATAATAGGCTTTAGTCTGGTAAGACTAATGTCCCTATAAGAAGAGATGGGTCTGGGGAGATGATTCGGTAGCTAGGGTGCTTGGTGCTTTGCACATGTGCCTAAGGACTTAAGTTTGCTCTCCATCACTCATGTAGAAAGCTGGGTGTAGAAGCATGTTCTTGGAAGACCAGTGTTAAGGGGGTAGAGATGGGCACATCCCTGGGACTCACTGACTAGACAACTTAGCCAAATCAGTAAGTGCCAGGTCCTAGTTAGAGACTCTGTCTGAAGAAACAAGGTGGACAGCTCCTAGGGAAGGGCACTGGGATTGACCTCAGACCTTCGCCCTTCCTTGCACCCACATCTGCACATGTGCACACACATAGAGGCAAAGACACAGATTCGAGAAGGCTTCAGGGCCATTCAGAGGTAACCCTGCCACAACAGAAGCAGGAAGTACAAAGGGCGGCTGGAGGCAACCAGAAAGAGCATGGGTCAGTGAATATCCTCTTCTACAAACCCGGGAGAGCACGTACCTTCGTTCTTTCAAGGCCTGCAGTTTGAGCAGCTTGCTAGGCCAGGCTTATGACTGATGTAGACCGATGATGGCAAAAAATATCAAACGAAAGCCTGACTCTGACACTCATAGCCCAGGAAGCCATCCTGCCATCTGTTAATTAGCCCTGGAGGTGAGGTTCCAGTCTGCAGCAGGCAAGCCAAGAAAGTGCTTCTCTAACTACAGGCTTTGGAACTGAGAGCCCTTCCCTACCTTTCCTACTGTTCTTATCCACTTCTAGATTCGTCTAGCTACAGAAAACCAGAGGTGCCCTCCAACCCAGTCACGCAGGATGCCCGAAGCGTCAGCTGCAGTTTTCTCATCCCGATAGCATCCCGTAAGGATGTGTTAGCAGCTTGCTTGCTACTGAAGTCATTAGGATGACAGCCTAGATCTTGGACAGCCCTAATAAGGTAGGCTCAGCCACCACTCCTCAATATGCCAATTACATAACAGTATAAAGCAGAGAAAGGAGGTTTATTCACTGTGGCCCCATAGGTGCAAGGAAAACAGGGCCCCCATCCCAAGAACTCTGGTTTGGACTCTGGTGCAAGGTTTGGATTTAAATAGAAGGCAAGGGGTGTGCATATCTAAACAGTGTTGGTCGTGGTGTGGTACCAGGCATCATTGTGGTCTCAGCCCCAGTCATTCCTGACAAACTGTCAGAACTGTGTGAAATCTCTTTGCAGGAGACAAGCTCCTCCTCTGACAGGTGTCAGGCTTCCCATGTGAGGTTCCTGGGAACTTTCCAACTCCTTAGGTCCCATTGTTTCAATAGTCTGACAATCCAAGGGAGGAGCACAAGAGTCTCTCTTTAGAATATCTTCATTCCTGACAGGATGGTTACAGGACACACACACGCACACACACACACACACACACACACACACACACACACACACACACACACACACTCCCATTCCACCGCCTGTAGGTGAGCTTCAGTTGCAGGCAGGAGACAGTAACCCAATCCCTTGCTGTACACAGAGCTGTCTGTTTGTCTTTATTCATTCCTACCTCTGGGAAACTCATACCCCAACATTTTCACACAAACTCCCCCACTAAGAGAACTCTGGTACCTTCTCCTTTGCCATCTTTTTAAAATATTGCTTTGGTAATTTTAGGGAAGGAAACTTATTTTAAGTTTTGTTGAGTTAAAATATCTTCACCATCTACCCTGCCCCCAGCTTCTAGCCTAACACCTTGTGTGTAGTAAATGCTTAATCAAGCTGGGTGGTGGTGGTGCACGCCTTTAATCCCAGCACTTGGGAGGCAGAGGCAAGTGGATTTCTGAGTTTGAGGCC
>NW_022196903.1:93653176-93654879 GCF_008632895.1 Mastomys coucha
AAAAAAAAAAAAAAAAAAACAAACAAACCAACAACAACAACAACAAAACAAAACAAAATTCGCTTAATCAAAAAGCTTCTGTTGGCCAGGCATAATGGTACCTTTAGGCCTAGTACTTGGGAGGCAGAGGCAGGTATAGTTCAAGACCAGCCTGGTCTACAAAGTGAGTTCTAGAATAGCCAGGGCTACATAAAGAAACATTATCTGGAAAACCAAACACAAACAAACAAAAAACAAAACAAAACAAAATTCTCTTTATAGTAGACAAAGATTATTACAGAAATCCACAACTATCAAAATGCAGACAATAGACTGAGGATGCCCCATCCCCAGTTGATGCATCTACAAAATGACCCTTACACTTAAGGCTCAGGGACCATCAAGGAAGAAGGGGCAGAAGGACTTTTAAGAGCCAGCAGAGCAGGATGTCTACTGTGAGACAGTGTCTTCTCTTTATGACATGGAAGTTGCATCAAAGGAAACATCAACAACAGAGCTGCCTAAATAGGACCTGCATTATGGCACAGGTCAATGCGCATGTGGAACATGTCGTAAGGCTCTCCCCTTAGATAAAGAGCTATAGGCAATTAATGAATGGCTGCTGAGAGAGAGAGCATCAATCTTCTCAGGAGGAAGCCTCTGATAGGTTATCCAATCCCAAGCTGTCAGTCCGAAATACACACACACACACACACACACACACACACACACACGAGCAACACTAAATAGGCTCAGAAGGATGTGTGTGTGCATATGTATATGTATGTATAATGGTAATAAAGAAAGAGAGGAATACAGGTGCAGTTGGAGGTTGGCAACAAAGGGATGAGCATGATGGAAATACAGTACTCATTTATAAGATTCTCAAGCAGTTTAAATTTTTAAAAATTGCTAAATGATTTGGGCTGGAGAGATGGTTCTGAGCACTTGCGAGCCACGAGGACTTGGAGTTCAAGTCTTAGTTCTCACATAACAAGCTGGGGAGCCTGCTCTGAGGGGGACAGGGATGAAAGGAACACTTGGCCTTGTCTGATTCCAGTCTTAGAAAATGTGAGGCCCGGGTTCAAGGAGACGCCCCCTCAGAGGAATAGGAGAAGAGCAATAGAAGAAAATATTCAACGGCTTCTGGCCTCTACGTGTACACACTCGTGCACACACACACACCCTCTGCGTGTGTGTGCTGATGAAATAAATCTATTTTTAAAAACTTGCTTAATGAAATCAATGGCTCTTCTTACCTATCTGGTTACATAATGCCTGGCCAGAGCATCCTCCTTCACAAGATGGTCAGATAGATAGAGCAGGTGCAGCCTCATGCTTATTTAATAGCCCAATAAAGGAGCCTTCCCACCAGATAATGTGGCCTGGAGTGGACTGTTTAATCACAGCTGGTCAATATTTATGAGGCCAGAGGCCCAGCTGTGCATATGACTTATTTACAAGCCAGTTCTGGAGCCCATAGCCTCCCTGTGAGGTCCACCTGTTCCTAGGCCTGGCCCTGGTGAAGCTGCCAAAGCATGCAGGAGAGAATATATCCCCTGTCCACGCAATTTGAAAGACACTTCCCACCTTCCTGCTGCCTTCCTGGATCACGACTCCCTTTTGTTCCTTTTTGAATAAAAAGGTCAGCAAAGCTTTTCTTCTCTGTCAGCCACAGCTCTCTCTTTCTACCATCCCCTTCCAGGTAACCACAGTCAAAACAG
>NW_022196903.1:93654889-93671519 GCF_008632895.1 Mastomys coucha
AAATCAGACGAGAACCAGATACCCCAAGGCTTTGGGTTTCCAGCATGGAATGTGTGTGTTAGAATCACCAGGGGGATGCTTGTTAGAAACTGCAAGTACTAAAGCCTTGCCCAGCCCCACTGAGCCAAAGCCTTGCACACACAAGGGGCCAGGAATATGGGTTTTTTTTTTCATTGTTTAATTGGGGTTGGGGTGTCTGATCACCCAAGACCTTGGATTTTAGAAGCATGAGGCCTCAGTGGTCTCTACAAAGATGGGGTAGGTAAAAAAGAGAACAATTGGCTCTTGAGGATTCTGCTACTGTAACATCCCAACAGGAGGGAAGAGATTCTACAGAGAGATCCTTACTTCTCTCCTTCTAAACTCCTGAGAGACCACTGAGGAACCTTATGCTAGGGGGAGAGATCAGCTAAGACCTAGTACCAGCCAGAGGAGGAACTTGTCTCCCAGGAAGAGATTACATACAATTCTGACACATTCTCAAACCACCTTGCAAGACACTGGAGTCCAGACAGTGATGGGTCAGTGATGGGCAGGACCACACCTGGACTAGGCCTGGTCAGCTATGCGTAACTTACTCCTTCTCTGAACTTGAATGTCAAGTCGGGATCCCAAAAATGGCCTTGAGGGAAGAGTCACGAGACCTCTCCATTTGGTCCCCTTCCCATGTGGCTGCATTGAATAAACCTCCTTTCTCTGCCTTTCACTAGTCTTTGTCTCGTTAGCGGGCCTGTTGAGACAGTCTTGTTAGGGGGGCCATGGCCCGACTTTGACCTTAAGAGTTCTAACCACAGTATCCTGCACTGTGGCCCTTCAGCTCCCCAGCTATGTCACACACACACACACACACACACACACACACACACACAGAGAGAGAGAGAGAGAGAGAGAGAGAGAGAGAGAGAAACACATATGGACATACGCACACATAGACATACACACACACACACACACACACACACATACACACACACAGTTTGTACTCACTAAGCCTCTGCCCTACGTGAAAAATAACAATACCAAGATAAAGGTCTTCTGAGGGTTTGTGAGTTCATCCGTTATGCTGTAGATCTCAAATGTCCCCCACAGGCCACAGGTTGTTGTTACCAACACGCAACGCCATTGGGAGGTGGTGACGTCTTTGAGAAGTAAAACATACAGGAGAAATAGGTCCCTGAGGGCATTTCTCTGAAGGGGATGCTGGGACCTCAACTCCTTCCTCTTGTTTGTTTTGCTTCCCAGCTGCCATGAGGCCCCTCCATGATGTTCTGCCTCTCTACAGGCCAAAAGCAACAGGGCCGGGGAACCATGGACTGGAACCAGGACAAAGCTCTCCTCCTTTAATCTGGTTTTGCTCGGAGATTTTGTCAGAGTTACAGAAACCTAACTCCAGAGAACAGAAAATATAGCAAGCACCTGCCTGCTCACAACAATATGACCAACAATGGGAACAGAGTGAAAAACAAGAAATACAAGACACAAACGTGAAGCAGCGAGACTGGAGAATGGGCCGTTCTAGTCACCTTGCAAAGGAAGAGTGTAGATTTTTGCCAGCGTGTGAGTCTGGCAACCGTGAGTCAGCCCCGGGGGCTGTGGTCAGAGACCTAACTTAAGAACTGAAAAAGCTGAAGGACAGGAGCCATGAGAGTCAGAGGCTAGAAATAGCTAACCACACGGAAGGAATGGAACCTTCAGAAGCCCTAAGTCAGGACAAAGCTTGGCACAGTGAGAAAGCTCAAAGATGTCCCAGAAAACTATGCAAATGATGTGGTACATCGGGAACCAGGCACAGGCAGCAAGGGCTTGCTATGTATAACTTACCTATTGTTACAGACAAGTCCAATGAATAGGCTCCCATCTCTGAAAGGAACCCCACGGAAGGGCCCCTTGGCTGCTGTATTCCTACTTTTGGGCTATGGCTGATTAGCCCAGGGATGATCTCTGCTTGGCCTCTTGTCCTTTGTCTACTTCACTTTCTCTCTGGATAACGGAGCCGAGACGAGAAAAGGAGTTGAGTTACTTTAATGGGAAACCCGTAGAAAGCCTAGGCTTTTGCTTCTGAAGGTGCCTGGCTTGGATCTAAGGATAATCTAGCTTAGCCTTTCCTCAGACTTCACACAGGCAGCCAACAGAAATAGGTTATCATTGTAACTAAACCACATCTAGATCCCTCCACCTCTGCCCCAGCCGCATGGCAGGGTCCTGTGGGCCAGGAAATGCTCGCTATCCGATGTCTTTAATCCCTGCAAATGCTCGGCTTTTCTCCTCAGGCCTCATTTGTGCTTCTGAGTTCCTTAGGAAGTAAAAGTCCTGTGAAGGGCTTAGCTCTTGCTAGCTGGAGGTAATTCACATCAGATGGTGGCTGTCAGTTCTGACAGCGCGCTGCTGAGCCGCACGCTGGGATTTCTGAGGCTTTGCTCACAGTGTCCTGACCTCAGAGAAGGTGCCCAGCGCATGACAGGGCCTGACATAACTTCCTCCCACACCTCAGCTGATGTGTAAGGCAGCGCGCCTTTCGAAAAAAGGCACAGCAGAGCTGCAGACGAATAGAGGTTTCCTCTCTTTCCCTGGACGGCTCTCCCAATGGTCGAGACAATGGAGCCTGGCTGATTGCTGGGGAGTGGGTAGGACACCCTGGAGGGGGAGGAATGGGGTATGAGGTTTACAGAGAAGCTTCTCTGTGGAATGCATTGTTAATATTGTTTATTCAGGACTTTCATAGTCCTCTTGACAAACTACTGCTGTGTCCCTCCCCCCATCCTCCTCACCCCTTCACCCCCCACCCCCGTCTCTGCAGGCAAGAAACCAAAGCTGGAGATTTAGAAACAGGCTCATTTGTAAGTGGTGCAATTCCAGTTGTGATCCCCATAAGAATCCCGTCGTTGCGTGGTAGACAGGTAAAGACCCTGGAATGGTTGCAAGGCCAGCAGGAAGGTCTGTGAAATAACAGGCTCCTGGAGCCATAACGTCAGTGACAAGGGAAGCGTACAGCCCAGATCCAGACTTCTCCAGTGTTTTTTTTTTTTTTTAGGTTGTGAGAAATCTGTTCCGAGTTAGAGGTGATGTGTTCCCCCACTAAGCGCCCTCGTGAAACAAAATCAAACGAAAACTCTGAGAGGAGCTCAGCTTGGGCTCCAGTGGGTGAGTGCTTGCAGATCCTGCATGGAGCCCCATGGGTTTGATCCTCAGCCCAACCTGTGGTGGCACAGCCTGTAATCCCCACACTAGGGAGGTAGAGGCAGAGAGATCAAAACAACCCATGGTCATCCTCAGCTGCACAGTGAGTTCAAGGACAGCCTGGGCTTCTTGAGTCCCTGTCTCTATAAGCCAAAAGGAAACCCCAAATGCACAAATGAAAAATACTCCCTCTCCTCCCCTCATCCCCCCCCCCCAAGAAAAAGGACTCAAAAGGCATATATGGTTTTGGAGATTGGCTCATACAGGCTCTGACCTAATCATCAGAGTAATGCAATGTTGGGTTCAAAATTTGATGGCACTCTTGGGAGGTAGCAGACACTAGGCAGTGGGGCCTGGTTGAAAGAACTGGCTTACTGGAAGGGAATGTCTTGTCCTTGGCTCCTTCCTTCTGGTTTTTCTCTGCCTTCTGTTTGCCACAGGTAAGCAGTTTTATTCTTTCACATGCTGGGTTGTTCCGCTTCATAGTGCAGGAGTCCAGAAGCGATGGAGCCAAGTGACCATGAGCACAAATACCTTTGCTGCTTTTTAATAGTTTCTCTGACGTGTTTTGCTATAGCAACAAAAATCACCCCCCCCCACCCCCCCATCTCAGTTCCTGACTCAGGCACACTGGATTTTATCGCACTAGAAGGTTGGAAGGCTGTGGCACTATATCCAGCGCTCCATATTTATTAGAAACTCTTCCCTTCAGGTCTTGCTCTCTCATAACTGGGTGACTGTGAGCAAGCTCCTTCTCCGTGATCTTTACTTTCTTTGTGTTAATGACACTGTCTTTAACATTTACGGGGTTATCCTTATCTTGCCAAGGGGAAACTGAGGCTTGGAGCCAAGCATTCACTCTCTTCATTTTTTGTGGAGAATGATATATTGGGAAGGGAGTGGAGAAAGCCTTTGAGTCATGGTTAATGGGCATCACCCCTTCTACAACTGCCAGGAAACACTGCCGAAGGCCAAAGGCAGGGGGCTGGAGAGATGACTCAGCAGTTAAAAGCGCTTGCCTTTTCTTCCAGAGGATCAGAGTTCAGTTCCCAGCTTTCACATTAAGCAGTTCAAGACCACCTGGAACTGCAGCACCAGGGGCTGCAGTATCTATCTTCTTCGGGCCTCTATGGGCACCTGTCTTCATGTGGCACACATTCACACAGACGCATATACATACATGTAAACAAACATGATAAATAATGAAGGATCTTTAAAAAAATAAAATAAAAAAAAGGAAGGTGTAATAGGGAGGGCAGAAAGTGTGAAAGTGCCACACTTTAGATTGCTCCACTCCGAGCTCTCAAGTCCAGGACACACGACATTCAGAGTGGAAAGTGTCGGGAACATTGTGAGGCCCGAGGTGACGGACCTGGTCCTTAATAAGAATCTCATGAAGGTTCAACTTGCAGATGGAAGTCCGAAGGAAACCCAGAAGAAACAATGAAGCCTGGCAGAAGCCTCCTCCCAGAGAAAAGTGCCTTTCCTTCACACATACCTGTGTGGACAGCGTGAGGGGAAGGAGCAGTCCCTGGAAAACACACCAGTCAAGCCGATCATTTTGGCCTTGGGTAGGCATGGCCACTCTCCCTGGCCAGGGGCTATAATACCCGGAAGGAGGAAACATCTCTTAGTGGACAATGTCTGGGCCAACTCCAGAAGCTTCAAGGACAAGAGACCCGTGACTACAATGAAGGTCAGAGAACAAAGAGTCAGAAGTTCATTTTAGGAGTAATGTCCCTAAAGGGACCTAAAGAGGTCCTTTGGATGGTTGAGAGGAAAGAGGGGCTATATGATGGTAGGGATGATTTGACCTTCCCTAATCACCACACATCAAGGGAAGGTTTACATTTTGTGTCTGTCTTCGTCAGTTGCGTTTTTCTATAACAAAATAGCTGAGGCTCAGACATCTTTGAAACACAGAAGCCTATCTGGCTCACCGTTCTGGTTGCTGGAAGGCCCAAAGCATGGTGCTTATATCCTAGTCAGGCTACCCCATGCATCACAGCAGGGCAGAGAAGCAGATGGGGAAAATGAGCATTCGAAGCTGAGTCACATGATAAGCAAGAATCAGGAAGAATCTGGGGATGGGCCAAATGTACTTTGTATAGCAACTACTCTCACAGGTGCTAATTAGTTCCTACCAGATCTGACCTAAATCTATAACACAACAGCCATTCATTCATGAGCCCCCATGTCCTCATGACTTTCTACTGAGCTCCACTTCTTAAAGGTTTGATTCCTCCCCACACTTCTGCTGGGGACCAGGTGACGAATGCACGAGTCTATGGAAACAAGCCCCATCAATCCGTAGCAAGGTCTCTCTGTATATTGCCTGTTTAGTATGTAAAGATCAGGTCCAAGAAGCAAGACATTAATCTTCTCTCCAAATCAATAAATGAGTGATTGGATTGTTAATCGCTAGTCCCAGGAAGTCAAGACTCAAAACTTCAATCTCCTTGAACCCGATGGAGTAGCACCCAGGTCCCCTCTCACGAGAATGAATGATCTACTCTACCAACTGTTGCTGGCCTAAGGTGGGAAGGATCACATCTGATGAATAGATTGCCCCCTCTACGAGCATCTCTCCTTTCTGGGATCCAGGAGATCCAATGAAGTCAGAATGACCCATTTCCCTGCCCTCCACAAGGTTCTAAAGCCCAGCTCCAGAGTGCTTTTGAGATTGGCCTTGGAATCATCCAGGCAGCACTGGAATGCATCACTGCTGGGTCTGCATCTGACTCCCCCTTTCCTCCGGTGGGTGTCCCAACTGACCCATCTGGCAGGTCTTGAGTCTTAACGCCTGGCATCCACCTGCCGCAGATGTTAGACGCTCCCCTCTGAGCAATGCTTATAAACAAGACTGCGACGGAGAGTTTCCAAGCAGTAATAAGCAACATCTGTACTGCTGTATGCTCCACCCAACACTCCTATGCCCGTTTAACTCTTCAGCCATCTGAAGAGGTTGGCAGGCAGAGGACAGTGTCCTCGTCTGGCTCGTTTCACGAATGCAAGATCTCTACCATGAATCAGTCTCCAGAAAGGAAAAAAAAAAATCTTATGGTAGGCAATAATTTACATATTTCAGATAGTGGTTGCAAACTGTTTTGTAGAACATGGGTGCTCTACCGGGTGTTTAGAGGTAGGTTTAAAAGATGCGAATGCTGTTTTTGGAAAATACTAGGTTAAAATTGGTTCCTTGGTTCTAGGATGTGTTGGGCTTTTAATATCTAATGTGTATTGTTAATCTGTGAAGACTTTTGTATGGAGAATTTCTTTAGGTATATGTGGCTACAAAACACCCTCACCCGGCACCCTACCCAGCACCCTACCCAGGCCGCCTGCGGATGTATGGTGGTAGTGGAGGCTAGAACTTTCTAGAACATTCTACTAGGTAGATACATTTCTCAGCTGCTACTTTGCTCTGCTTATTCAGTTCTCTCTGGTGCAGGGGCAAGGCATCCTAGGTTAGCTCTGGAGGTAAAAGAAGAGGCAGGTGTGAACAGGAAGCCACTGGCAAAGAAAAATACAGTCTGCTAGAAGTCAGACTGCTCCTTGTTTAGGAAGGTTAAGCCCAGGAGCCATGGACCTCTAGACACTGTGGGGCCAAATAAAAGCCTGGGCTTTCTCCAGATCCAGGTAGACTTTCTCCAGATTCTGGCTCTCTGGTCCAGCCTAAAGGGACTGACGAAGGCACTGATCTTTTTTTTTTTTTTTAATTTATTCTTCTCTCATGTATTTCATCTTGACTACAGTCTCCCCTCCCTCCTCTTCTCCCAGTCCTACTTCACCCCCTCCCGCTTCCCCAGATCCATTCTTCCTTCATCCCCTTCAGAGACAAGCAGGCTTCCCAGGGATATCAACCAAACATGGCATAACAAGCTACAGTAAAACCAGGCACCTCCCCTCATATCTAGGCTGATGTTTTTAAGGGAGCAAGTGAGGGGGAGAGAAATGAACCGGGGCACTTCCACCCCAGTGAGCCTGTGTAACACCTGCTCTCAATACTCTCTGGGGCTTCGGCTGCAGTAGCTCACAGCCTCCAAGCGTGCAGGGACCCCTAGCTGATAGCATGAGGAGCAGGCTCCAGGCTCATTTTATCACTTCATCCTGAAGGCATGAAGCCTGGTTCAGCATAAACCGGTGGTGTGATGGCAAATTCGGAAGCACAGAGAACATCGGATAGCATTCTCTTGCCCCGTTTAATTAACGAATCCTCAAAGATTTACAAGAAAGGAGAGCTCAGATATGTGGTTAACCCTTAAAGACAGATAATCCCTAAATGTTATTAATTAAAACTTCCTCATTGGTACATAAAACACAGAAATTATGCATGAAATTATTCATGATATTTTAATACTGTATATACATTGTACTATCAAGTTAAACCTAGCTCTCTCTCCAATTATCTTTTCTACTTCTCCTCTCCCTGCCTTGCAGGAGCCCACTAGAGCGCTGGGTTCCTGTATGACTGCTGCTGAGGACCCACAGAGTCTTAGCAGGGTTTAGGTCTGTTGTGTGTCTGTTCAAGAGTATGCCTGGAAAGCTACTCAGCTATGTCAGCAGGCTCTCAAATAGCTCACGTGCAAACGAGCTCTTCGTTCTAACCCTAGCTTTGTCATCCCTTATTTTTAAGTATTTTTAAATTATATTTACTTATTATGGTATGCAAGGGTCCACACCCACCACCTACCCAGGCACAAATGTGCCACAGTATGTCATCTGTGGAAGTCAGAGGACAGACAATTTTGTGAGTCAGAGCTTCCATTCTCCCGCATGGGTCCCAGGAACAGAACTTTGGTCCATCAGGCTTGGTTGGTGGCAAGTGCTGTTACCTGCTGACCCTTCATTTCTTCTCTGCTTTGGACTTCGGTCCATTCTATAAAACCACCACAAGACAAGGATGTGAATGGAGGCAGTTAACTGGGGAGTCGCTCGCTGTTGGGTAGTCTAACGAGGAGAGGAAAGTGGCTATAAGGTAGGTGTCCCTATGGGCAGCTGAGAGGCTTCCTTGTTGGACAATGTGTAAGAGTGAGTAAAGCATGATTCAAGGGGCTCTTCCTCAAAGTCTGGGGTGCATACAGGGCCCACATTTGCTGGAGGATGCTGTGGAGTTAGGGCCATTCATCTCCGGCTCACTGCCAGGCACTTATTGGTCAACTTTGACACAAACCAAGGTCCTTTAGGGAGAGAGAACCTTAGCTGAGGAGATGCTCTCTCCATCTTTTTGTTTGTTTGTTTGTTTGTTTGTTTGTTTAATGAGGACTGTGGGAGGGCCCAGCCCACTGGGAGTGGTCCTGGGTAGAAGAAAGCAGGCTGAGCAAGCCATGGGTAGCAAGCCAGTAAGCAACGTCCCTCCACAGTGTCTGCCTCCGTTCTTGTCCTGGCTTCCCTCAGTGATAGACTACAAGCTGTAAGACGAAATATGCTCTTTCCTCCACAAGTTCCTTTTGGTTATGGTAATTATCACAGCAATAGAGACCTAACGAAGAGGCCCACTCCACACAGAGGGGAAAAGGATGCTCTTCTATGCGGAACTATAGGTCTATGCTGTTGGAAGGGTGAGGACCGAGCACAGAGGGGTCTCCATTGACCTAGGATTTGCTATGTGGAGGAGGCAAGAGGAAAATCTGAGCCTCAGTTTCCTCACCTGTAAAATAAAGAGGGCTGTTAGCATCCACCTGAGAGCCTGTTGTGACCATTAAGAGAAAACATAAAGTACAACAGAGGGAGCCAGTGAGCTGCTGCTGAATGACAGATACCCCCAAACATGTCTTAAACCATCAATGCTCATTTACTGCACGTTCTGACTAGTCTTTGTCAATGACATTCAAATTACAGTTATCTAAAAGGAGGTTTAAAATACCAAATTGAGAAACCATCTCCCTAAGATCTGGCTGTAGGGCATTTTCCTAATTAGGGATTGATGGGAGGAGGCCCCGTCCATTGTGGGTGGTACCAACTCTAGGCTGGTGGTCCTAGATTCTATACGAAAGTAGGCAGAGCAAGCCAGTAAGCAGCACTCCTCCATGGCCTCTGCATCAGCTCCTGGCTCTAGTTTCCAGCCCTAGCTTCCTTCAGTGATGGACCACAATGTGATACTATAAGCCCAATAAACCCTTTCCTCACCAAATTGCTTTTAGGTCATGGTGTTTTCTCAAAGCAATAGAAACCTTAACTAGGACACTGCACTCTTAGGTGTGTGGATAAGCCTACTGAAGCACAGTGAAGACAGCCCATCCCTCCTCGGGTGACAGAAGTTACAGCCGGAAGGCACAAAAGCTAGAGCTGAGGTCTGTTGGGAACTGATGGGCCAGAACACCCACCACTGAGGCAGTATGATGATTGGCAGGTGGTGCTAACTCTGCTGGTCTCCATTTCAGTCCACGTGGGTTTTTCTAGGAGGCTGCTTGAATGTCCTTCCAACATGGTAGCTGGCTACCCCCAAAGCAAGCTAACCAAGAGGCTGAGGGTTTACTAACCTCAGGGTCACATAATGCCCTTTCCGCAGAAGTCTACTAGTCACGAACAAAGGTTGGCTCTAGTTCACTGAGGGAAGGGTCTATGCACGAGTAGCAGGACCATAGGGGATGTGGTCTCTAAGAGATGGTCACCAAAGAAAAGAATGGCAGGTGCATAGTAATAACTTAGAGATAGGAACTAACGCCCCACCTGGTGTTCTCCCTCTGGATCCTCCCAGACATCTCTCCCTGGGGCAGTTTCTACTCTTTGCGATAAAAGGGTTTCCTCTCCAGCCTTTCCTAGAGCCAAGCAGGTGGCTGTTGGCTTTGAGCAAGTATCTCAACAGGCAAAGCAAACAGAGGGGCGTGGAGCTCTCCATATAGCTGTAATTAAGCAGAAAAAGGTGCTAACTATGAATCTGGAGCCCCAAATGTCCTCCAAGGGGTAGTTAGGGCTGTGGAGAATCTGTTAACTGGCAATAACTTTGAAAGGAGACTTTGCCAGAGCAAAGGCAGCGTCGGCATAGATCACCTGCAGAGGACCATGGGCTGACTGCCCATCCAAGCTCTAAGACTGCAAGCATTGAGCCAGAGTCCAGCTGGGGACTGAATTAATGATGCGTACGAATGAAGCTTGGCACGGCTTCCTCACAGAGGCGGGCAGGCATTTAATGAATTTTTCATGGCCTGATCCTGGTACCATTCCCTATGCCAGCTTCTCAGAACATCCTTGTTCGGTAAAAGGGCTGGCTTGGATAAAGGGTGCAGTGGTGGCTTCTGTCCTTGCTCCAGTGTCACCCACCCTGGGTGCTTTTAGAGTGCTTGCTGATTTTAATAGCCATGCCCCCGTGATAGCTATTTTCAAGTTTCTCTGACCACAATACAGGACAGAAACAGCTGCTCGAGGATTATTTTAGCCCATGGTTTCAGTGGGCTTCAGTCCATCATGCTGGGGTGGCCAGGACTCACAGTGGTGGAGGCTTGTTCATCTGCTGGAACAGTGGCTAGTATTAGGGGCCAGGACAGAGTCATCAAATGCCTATTTCCACTGACCTGCCTCTGCCAGCAAGCTTCCATGTCATGAAGGTTCCAAAGCTTTCAAAACATGAGCCTGTGAGAGCACATTTCCAATTCAGTCTATGGCGCCCCTTAGTCCAGCCACATGATGATGATGTGTGTTTCCCTCTCATAATTACAGGGGAGTAGATTTCAAGGGTCTCTTAATAAAAGAGTCTTGAGATTTGGAGGCTCTAGCAGGGAAGCATAG
Source organism: Mastomys coucha (assembly GCF_008632895.1). Taxonomy (NCBI): domain Eukaryota; kingdom Metazoa; phylum Chordata; class Mammalia; order Rodentia; family Muridae; genus Mastomys; species Mastomys coucha. Next base: position 93,665,795 of record NW_022196903.1, read on the forward strand.
CTACTAGTGTACCCTATGTGGGGAAGAGCTTCCTCTTCGACGGAGTACGCAGCTGACCAAGTGAGCAGCTTTAGGAGGCATGCACATGGAACAGAACGGGCAGGGTGGACGGGGATACCCACCTAGCCAACCAGAGCAGCCTGATCAACCTGGTGGTTAGTGGGGTGACAGTCTTAGCTGCAGCCCACACCTTTAATCCCAGCACTTGAGAAACAGAGGCAGGCAGATCTCTGAGTTTAAGGCCAGCCTGGCCTATAGAGCAAATTCCAGGACATCCAGGACTACACAGAGAAACCCTGTTACTAACTAACTAACTAACTAAAAGTCTTGCCAAAAAAAAAAAAGTGCTGTGAGTCAGAGAGCCATGAAATGGGACTAAGGAAGAGAGTTACTCTCTTAGGATATCTAGATCTTTCATTTGTGCTCTTGGTAGATGGGTGAGGTGATTCTTTTTTTCATGAAGGAGGAAAGGAAGAAAGAAGAGAGGGAAAGAGGGAAAGGAAAGAATACAGGGGTGGAGGGAGAAAGGGGAAGAGGTGGAGGGTAGGGAGAGAAACAGAAATGGGGTGGGAGAAGCATTGAAGGAGTGAGGAGCAGAGAGGAAAACTAATGGAGACATTCTGTCACTCTGGTCCCTTCAGAGGACCACACCTATATTCTCCCCTGAGTTCTCGCAGGATCTTTAGGTCCTTCTACAGTCCCATTTCCTGCTTAAACTAGTATAGACTGGATTGGGTTTGCTTCTACTTTTAACAAAGGGTGGATCTAATCAGGTTGAGAAGTTACAGGCCTGGTTAAAAAGAAAGTAACTAGGATAATAAAATCAGCAGGCAGATGCAGTGGAGTAGGGGAGACAGAAAGGGAAGGAGAAGAGAGGGGGAGAGAGGGAGGGAGTCTTACCCTTTCTCAATGGTGGTAGCTGGTGTGCCTGGTGCCTGGAACCAGTAGGTCTTACTCCACAGAACCATCAAGGGGAATGCCCTTTCTGAAAGTACACCTCAGAGTCTGGGTATGAGGATATGGGACATCATCTTGGCTCAAGTCCAGTTTTCTATAGTTGAGGGAAGCTGAGGCTTCCAGGTAAAAAGTACTGAGCTTAAAGTGTTGTAAGGCAGTCTTGTAGTGTATAAAGTGTTTTGAAAGCCAAAGGAGCAGGCACCTCTTCGAGCAGTGGCCAGCCTGCCCCCTCCATCTGAGGTCTCGATGGAGGTGCAGAGGAGAAGGCTGGTTTGGAAACCAGGTCATGCTGTGCCCCCCTCCCACTCCTTCCATCCCCACGCACACCTTCGCAGAGCCGGAACTCTAGCTGCATGCTGTGGGCAGTTTTAGTTATAGGACACCTCTGACAGTAGTAGTTGCTCATGTCCTTGTATTCCCGGGGGACTGTGGCGCATTGGGTTTGTGTCAATGGCTTCTAGTTCCTCTCTGTAAACAGAGGTCTGGTGGAGCCGGATCTGAGGCTGGGATGACTTTCGGCTGGTCTCCTGACTGACAGAGCTGATTTCCAGACTGTCTTTAAAGCCTAGCATGCCCCTTTCACCTAGATCTCCCTCAGTTAGGGATGGATGCCCTTTCCTTTCTCTGGAGAAACGTTTCTCTTCAGTCAGGCTCCCCATCCTCCATGGAAACTTCTCAATGCAACCCCAAGACAAACTCTGGCAGCAGTCAGAGCGTAAAACCACCTTCACCACTGAGAAGGCATCTTTACTGAGTGACTAAAATACATAGGAACACAGAGGTGTCTACGTGATGTCCGTTGCAGCCCCTACTTGTCATGTGTTTATAATGTATTTGAGGAAACAGCTCATTCTTTCATTCATTCATCCACTCATCCCATACACAGTTACTGAAAGTACAGGCACAGCATGATGTACTAAGAATACACATTCATAAGCATCCATGCATAGACACCTAAACAAGCAATGTCATGGGCACATCCTTTATCTAGGAACACAATACAGCATGGAAGGAGGGAAGGGAGGAGAGGGGAGGGGAATGAGGGGAGGGTAAGCAGTGGTAAGATGGGGTGGGAGGGGGAAGGAACTGTGTTTTAGGGTTTCATTGTGGTGAAGAGACACCATGACCAAGGCAACTTACAAAGGAAGACATTTAATTGAGGCTGGCTTACAGTTTCAGAGGTTCAATCCATTATCATCACAATCGGAAGCATGGCAGCACGGAGACAGACACAGTGCTGGAGAAGGAGCTCAGAGTTGATCTGAAGGCAGGCAGAAGGAGGCTCTCTTTCCAACTGGGCGGAGCTTAAGCCCTAGGAGACCTCAAGGGCTGCGCACGCGGTGACACATTTCCTCCAACAAGGCCACACCTACTCCCAAAAGACCACACTGACTCATAGTGCCACTTACCATGAGCCGAGCATGTTCAAACCACCACAGACAGGGATGGCAAAGGAAAGGATTTGGCCCAGATCCCAACCCTATCACTACTAGAATTTTGTGACTTAAGGAGGGAACATAACTAATGCTAATATATCTAAAACCATTACCTCTTATAAACTTAAAAACATTCTTATAAGCTTCAAGAAATCAATTTGAATCCACCTTTCATAGTTTGAACATACTTCAGATTAGTACTTCCTGTCAACCAACAGCCTATGTCTCCCCATCTGTCTACTCCTGAGGGTGGGATCTCTCCCCCTCTTCCTGGTCCTCTCCCCCTTTCCTTGTTCTTGAGACTCTCCTCCCCCAACCACCAAGACCGTGAGCCTTAAAGTTTCAAATGTACAACCATGTATATTTCCCCCCAAAACCCCTTAACCTTATAGTCTTCTGTCCCTCCTTAGTATGTTCCAATTGATCTCAAATCAACTACAAAGTGCTCCAGCTAGTGGCCAGCTCCAGGTGTTCCCTCACAGACTGCATCCTACACATCCCTAAAGCAGCTAGCCCCAGATGATTCAGCCTCATAAGTTGCTTCAACACAGTTCCCTAGCCCAGATGGTCTCTCAGAACCTAGACAGTAACTGATACCGCCTGCTCTTCCTGGACCTGATCAACAACCCAGTTCCCTGGGGTCCCTAACATTGACACCCCAAAAGCAGCAGGAAGCAGCCAGAGAGAATGATGCTCACTTACCCAACACCCAGCAAGCCAATAATAAAATAAGGAAGGTGGGGATGAAGGGCTCTTGAACAGACCAGAGCACCACAAACACGGCGCTGACAGGTTTTGACCTTTACCCTTCTTTCTCCCATCCTAACCATTAGACTACATTCCTAAGGCGCTGTGGCCCTCAAGGTCCATTCCCTTATTTGGCCACTGACGCATCCCTGAGACAAAACACCAACATCCAATAATCAAAATTCATTATTTGGCTAATACGTCCAATTAGGATTTAATTTACCAACCCATCTTAGCACAGACTCCTGTTTTTCTTCTTTAAAAACCACTCCTGCAAAAAACACCTGCTGCTGTTGCCTGTTTGCCTTTACCCAATCCAGAGGCAGCAATGCTAACCCCCGACCCCAACCTGGCTTGCTGGCCCAGAGTAACAATTCTCTGTGCTGAGAATTTGATGTCTGGGTGTGTCCTGTACTGACTCCGAGGGGCTAACCCCTTACACCTGAGACCATGATGCTTGCATAGGGTGTCTCTTCTCTTCGATACCTGGCTTAGAAGGTAAGGACTGCTCTGCCCTCTGGAACTTCCTCCCCAGAGCCAGGAAGAATGTGCCATTCTGTCCTGATAACTCAACCACTCTGGTGTGTGTATGTGTGCACAGGGTGGGGAGGGAGGTGGATTTTGGAATGCATTCTATAGATGAGGCACCCCTTTCTAACTCACAGGATAGCCTGAGAGCTAGCAGCACCCCTTTTCTGTCTACAGCCTCAGTTTCATATCTATAAATGGGGTGAATAATAGCTACTATGAGAGGTATTGTGAGATTAACTGATCTAACATATGGGCCATGCACCCTCAGTTGCAAGAGAAAGAAATCCAACTTGAGCCACCAAGCAATAAATAAATAAATAAATAAATAAATAAATAAATAAATAAGGCACAGGGGAGGGAGAGAGGGTTAGGTGTAACAAAGAACTCCTGGTACATGCTGCTGGGAACAACACAAATGAAGGTTTAGAAAGACAATAGCAAACCACAAAGACACAGCAGGGACTGGGTGAGGGGCATGCTATGGAGAGGTTCTGGAAACAAAATGACTCTGGGCATTTCAATCGGGAAAGAGTTGAATGTGGGGACTAGAAATGTACAACATAAGCAGACGGGCTGAAGAAGAAGTCAGGGGACAGAGCTAGCCTATAAGTCCTAGGGCGTTACCTACTATGTGGTTCAGAGGGCAGAGGCCATAAGTCCCTGCCACTCCTACAGTCACCATGCCTGCCCCTCACGTCCTGGAAGCTGGCACTAGATTCAGAATGCTCTGCACATGAATCAGGGATGAACACTAAGTCTGGAGGCCTCAAAAGAAAGGGCTTGTTATCGCTACGTCTCCTTTCCTGCACAAGTCCACGTGAAAGTTTGACGCTGGGGAGCTCATGGGACTTCTCCAGCCCACCAGGTAGAAGAAGCCAGAGATAGCTCCTGTGAGATACGCAGTGTAAGGTGGTGGAGTGGAAACCGCCTCTTCCTGCTTCCCTGCCGGCCTCTCCAGGAGGTAGAAGAACATCACCATGCCCTTTTTCGTTCCTCCCTTCACAGCTTGTAATTCACCCCAAAGCCTTCAGGTGTACTATGGGCAGAGTAATGATGGGAACAGGGGTGGGGTAGGGGGAGAAACATCAGACATGGCTGCCGGGTACAGCAGAGCCTGGTTTCGTAACTCCAGTTGGGTCATCAGGTGGATCCAGGCTAAGCCCATGCTTCACTGATGCCAACTCTCCCACTTCAGACAGTCAATCTAAAGCTGTCTCCCAGCCTCTGCTGCACTCCACTGTAAAGTGGGGGTGCTTACAACAAGAGCAGGTACCAGGCTGCCATGAAGCTGCAAGGAAACTGTGCTGGGACCACCTGGCAGGAAGCCTAAACACTGACTATGATTAAACACTGACTATGATTGCTCTCCATAGAGTAATGGTGATGACAACTTTTTTTTTTTTTTTTTTTTTTTTTTTTTTTTTTTTTTTTTTTTTTTTTTTTAGACTGTTCCAGTTTACTGTGTGGCTTTGCTATGAAGTGTCCCTACAGAGGATCATGGCTTAGAGCCTTTGATCCCAAAGGTGGCAATATTGATTGGACTGTGAAGACATTAAACCCACCAGTGAATGGGCCCATTGATAATATCATAGATGAATCAGTTTGCAGAGGGAACACCTCCCTAGAGGAAGCAAGACACTGGGTCATCATGTCTCTGAAACATCTGTCTATTCCTGAATCCTTCCTGTCTCCCTCTCTCTGCCTTCTTCGTGCCATGAATGAGCCACCTGGCCCAAGCACATATACCACCATAACGTCCTGTCTCACCATGCCAACCAGAAGCAGCAGAGCCAAATGACTAAGGACCAAAGCTGCTGAATCCAGGACGCAGCAAGCCTTTTCCCCTTTAAGTTGATTTTCCATTGGCACTTTGTCATAGAGATAAAATATACTAACAAATCCCACTCTAGACTAACAGCGAATGTCCAGGGGTTGCCAAGTTCTTTCATGAATCCCTAGAGGAACAGAACTGAAAGAATGAGTCGAGTCTGTCTGTCTATCTATCTATCTACCTACCTACCTACCTACCTACCTACCTACCTACCTACCTATCT
>NW_022196903.1:93672026-93731681 GCF_008632895.1 Mastomys coucha
ACCTACCTACCTATCTATCTATCTATCTATCTATCTATCTATCTATCTATCTATCTATCTATCTATGGGATTTATTACACTGGCTAGCAGACTTGTGGTTCAGCTAGTCCAGCAATGGCTTTCTCTCAATGGAAAGTCCAAGAATCTAGTAGTAGTTCAGTCCCTGACGTGAATCCTGACGAATCTGACCTGGAAAGCAGTGAAGCGAGAGTGAGGGTAAGCAGGCAGAGAGCTAAAAGCTCCTTTCTTCCCTGTCCCTTACACAGGCTGTCTCGGGAAGGTATGGCCTACATTTAGGATAGGTCTTCTTACCTCAAATGGTCCAATTAACTAAAAATCCCAGAGACTTGTGTTTTTAGTTAATGCAGAAGTAGTCAAGTCGATAATCAAGGGTAGTCACCGCATCTCCCCAAATCCCAGTTCACCCACAGTGAGGCTTGGTCCAGAGCGTAAACCAGAATGTCCGTATGGACAAGAGAAAGTGACGGCCATGAGAGCCAGGATTGGAGTGGGAATCAGGAGGAGTGGGAAGAGAAAGTGAGCTGAAAAGACAGAGAGGTAATGAAGAGGAGAGAGGGGGAGAGGGAGAGATTGAGGTGAAGCTCAGGCCATCTTTTTCCTATTGGCAGTTACGACCAACCTCTCAGGAGCCACTCTCCGCCAGCCTGGCTGCTAAATCACCGACACTGCCCGTAATTGAAACAGAAAATCACGCCCGACAGAACAGCCTAGCAACACCGCCATTAGCAGCTGTGGCTCTCCACCTCTAACGAGGGAGCTAATACGCCTCTTTATGTATGCGCAGGCCATGCCAGATATATATCTTCACCAATATTTTAACAGGGGCTGGGCCCTTTCCACTCCTTCCTTCCTCCACGAAGCTGCTCTCTCTAGGAAGACTGAACTTGGCTGAGGGACCCAAGGCTGCCCGGTGGCTGTAGGGCTGATGCAAAAATCTTTTTCCCTTCCCCCTCTCTCCTTCCCTTCCTCCCTTCTCCCTTTCTCCATCACTGAACTTACATTCGTGCTGAGGAAGCTGAAACTGAGCAAATGATCACACAACCTGAAGGTAAACTGCACCAAACGCCCTAATGAAGGAAGTGCTCTTTAAGGGGATCCAACGCCTTGGCGTGAAGGAGGCAACAGTGAGAACGGAATAAAGAAATCAGGGCATAAGGGAGAGAAGACTGTTCTACACACCTACAGCTGGAGCAAAGGTACTAAACTAGAGGGAGCTTGGCTGTGTGGTACAGGGCCAGGGCTCAAGGAGTGGAGGGTAACCGTACAACCTAAACGTGCCTGGGAGATACTCCTGGACTCGCTGGGTAGGCCCAGAGCCTGGTTCCCGTTGTTTGTTCTCCAGTCCCAAATGTCCACCTTCAATCACCATTGTAGCCGTTCTCATGAAGAGGAAGCTGTTGGAAAGTGGGGGTACTTTGGGGTTTCACAATGATGGAAAAGCATGCCTGGCATTTGATAAAGTAGGGATGGATGGGCATACAGGCTATCAGATAGATGTAACATGGGACACTGTGTCAGATATCAAATTTCATTGCACAATTCAGTGTGTGTGCATGTCCCTGATGTGTTTTAGAGGTCAATTCTAGGTGTCTTCTGTCACTGTCCACCTTATTTTTTGAGACACAGTCTCTTGCTGTTTTAGGCTCTTGAGCCCTCAGTTTCTGCCTTTCTCCATCCCCCAGGATCTCAGCTCTGAGAGCACAGACACACGACGTCATGTCTTGGTCATTTTGGGAGAGGAGGTCTCTGGACTTCGGTTTCCATACTTAGTAGGTAGCAAGCACAACTTTATCCACTGTCTCTCCAGACATCCCCAAATTGTGATTTCTGAGCAGATTCCATGGATTCTCTAGGGCATGGTGTTTGTAATATATGATTGTATATGTATATATGCTGTATATGATCGTAAATGTATGCAATACATGCTTGCATATGATGCTATATGACTGCATATGTATATATATTTGTTCAGATCCCAGAACCCAAGTAACAAGACAGTATCCCGCACACACCTATAACCCCAGCTCCAAGGAGAGTAGAGATAGATTCCGTGGGTTGGCTGACTTCCAGCCTAGAGACCCCACTTCAAAACAATAGGTGAGAACGAAGGAGGAACCCTGAGGCCTTCTTCCAGTCTCTGTGGGCACAGGCAGGCCCGTGGATGCAGCTGTACATATACTCGCACATACACACAAACAAATAAATACATCTTTAGGAAAAGAATAGTTCTACGTGCCCCTAATCTCTTGAAAGGCTCATTCTGGGGATGCCAGTGACCATGCTGTGGGGACACTCTAGCAGCCTTGCAGGAAGTACCCAGAAAAGAGCTGAACCCTCCTGCGGGCCAACGCTAACCCACCTGCTGTGGAGTTGTTGTAGTTTGGATCTTCAAAGGCCGGTGTGTGGAAGACCCAGTGTGTGGAAGATCTGGTTCTAAGCCTGTAACACTTTTGTCAGGCTCATGGATGGAGAAGAGGGAGAGCCTGGTGGGAGGAAGGTAGCTGCTGGTGGTAGGTATGTCCTGGAAGGGGATAATGGAATCCTGGTCCCTTCCTAGCTCTCCTTTGTTTTCTGGCCACCCCGAGAGGAGAAGCTAGCTCTGCCACAATGTCCCTGCCATGATATGCTAACTTACTATGTTCTCCAGAATAATGGGCCAACTGACCAGGGATGTAGTTTAAGTGTTTAGCCAAAATAAACCATTCCTCCTTTGATGTGGAATTCTGTCAAGTACTTTGTGGCTGTGGCAGAGAGCCTACACAGCTGTCTGAGCCACCTAGGAAAGGAGATAGACTGTTAGCCAGCCCAGGCAAGCCTTCAGATGGCTGTGGGGAGAGAAGGGGTCCAAACACCATGGATCAGACACCAGATGTCCCACGTGCCTCATCTCCTGTCCTACACACAGGCAAAGAATGTTTCCTCAATAGTTTTAGTATGTATGGAAACTTCTAGAAGTATATCTACTGTGTAAGTCAAGAGGACAAATGCATTTTGTTTTGTTTAGAGTGTTTTTGTGTATAGGAGACAGGGTCCTACTGTTGTTCCAGAACTAGGTTGTTCTGGAAGTGGCTATGCAGCCCAGGCTGGCCTTGAACTCACAATCCTTTTACTTCTATTAGGTACTGAGATTACAGGTGTGTGCCACCGTGCCCAGTTTTGTTTGAGGTTTTACGAAAAACTGTTCTCTCCTTGGAAAGTGATTAAAACATCACAATAAGTCAAACATGACACTTGCCACACTTACATCTGGTGCCTTACAGTTACCCCTCAAGCAGGTGAGGGTGCAGTGGAACTGGGCTTTGTATGTCTGGGATCCGGTTGTTTCCACTGGGATGTATAAGAACCTGACTCTTTCCTGATGTTTCTCCAGGCGTCCAAGCCTCGGTATACAGTGCCATAAATAGCACTTCTTTAATTCCTCCTTTATCCTGGAGTTGAACTGTTATATCTATTTTTAAAACTCATGAGTAGGCAGCTTCTGTTTTTAAAGTAGATTTCATTTCCTGTTAGTGAAAGGACATTATAAAACATCAGTTAAGGAAAAGAATGTGGAACTCTGGGGCACTTCCTAGAGAATAGTTTACTGGCCTAGGAAATTATGATGACTTGTTCTTTGGCTTCTAGAACCCTTTGGCAACCTTCAGAATTATTCTTGCTTATCTGACTTGAGGAGTTTTCTTCTTGAGTTCCAGGGGCCTTCTGTTGTCCCCCAACATTCTTCGTTCCTCTATAGTACTTCTTATCTTGACCTCTTTCTTTTCCTTTGTCTTTTGAAATCTCTTTCAGCCCAGCCTAACACAGTCACTCAACAAACAAATACAGAGCATGTGTGTCTGTCTATACACATGGGGCTCCAGCACAGGGACAGGATCCAGTTGCCTGTCACCCTCCCTCAGGACTTGGGAGAGATCCCACTGCTCACTGAAGACTTACTTGAAAACTAAAGCCACAGAGAACTTCCAACAGACCTTTCACCTTTACTCTCTCCTAAACTGCTCTCTGTGGGCATTCACTATTTCTCTTGTTACAGATACACTGTAGCAACCATAGAGCTTCCTGCAGAGACTGAAGGCTCAGCAATACCACCAAAGTCTTTCTAGCCTGAGCTTTCCATTCTCTTCTGTATGCACACACAGTGTGTGCTTGCACTTGCTGGCTCCCCCCATGCTCCCTACTGGAGGGGTTTGGTACTTTCTGCCTCTTCCCTTCCCTGGGGAGCTGAAGACAGCCTAGGAAATTTAGACCCTGAGGCTGCTGCTTCTCTTCAGAGACAGCCCAGCAAAGTTACGGGTGACTCCAGAGAATGTGAATTCCAGGTGACCAGGACCTTTCGAGGAAAACCAAGATACCAAAATACCCCACTGCCTCTTTCCCAGGGCTAAGCAACAGCCCAGTGCCTCTGGACAGCTCCCTGGCTATTGCCTGCCCTCTGCCTCCTCCTCCTCCTCCTCCTCCTCCTCCTCCTCTTCTTCTAATTAGATATTTTCTTTATTTACATTTCAAATTTTACCCCCTTTCCCCATTTCCCCTATTCCTTCCACCTCCCCCTGTTCACTAACCTATCCACTCCCACTCCCCTGTCCTGGGATTCCCCTACATTGGGGCATCAAGCCTTTACAAGACCAAGGGCCTCTCCTCTCATTGATGTCCCACAAGGCCATCCTCTGCTACATATATGGCTGGAGCCATGTGTCCCTCCTTGTGTACTCTTTGGTTGGTGGTTTAGTCCCTGGGAGCTCTGGGGGTACTGGTTAGTTCATATTGTTGTTCCTCCTATGGGTCTGCAAACCCCTTCAGCTCCTTGGGTCCTTTCTCTAACTCCTTCACTGGGAACCCTCTGCCTTCTTCCTGAGGGCTGATGGAGCTAGAGGCCCTCCCCAGAGACTGCTTCATCAGCATTCTTCGCTGGGCTGACTTTGGAAGACACAAACACATATACACACATGAATACAGAAACATGCGTGTACATGCAAACGTAGTCACGTACACACAAGAGGCAGGAGAAAGCTTTCTCAGACGTGCTCACAAATGTGCTTCAAGAGACAGCCTCATAAGGTCCTACTGAACTTTTCTTACTTTGGAAAACCCAACCAACCAAACAAACAAATAAAAAACAAAACAGATTCTCTAGAAGTTTCCTGTAGCCCCTCTTCTTCTCCACTCCCATCTAGATCTTTCCAGATCAGCCAGAAATTGGAGAGAAGCCAGTGAGGACGCATTTCTGGCCACAAGAGGGCACTCTGCAATCCTGAGAACAGGACATTTGTGGCTCTTTTTTCTTTCTTCCTTTCTTCCTTTCTTTCTTTCTTTCTTTCTTTCTTTCTTTTTCTTTCTTTCTTTCTTAAAACCAGCAAATGCATTTGATCCCTGGTTAGCCATCAGCAGACAATCTGGGAATCCATCTTGCAGAGAGAGTGGTGACAAATGGGTTTTAAGATGAGGGAGGGAAGCCAGGCACAGCAGTTGACAAGAAGGGTGAAGCTGAGCCAGGGGCTTCATTCTTTCTTGCAGGTGGATCTTGCCCGGGTTTTATTTATCCTTACTCAGAAGGTAGCAAATTCCAGCCCAGAGGTTCTGGGGGTGCCATTAGTGTGTCCTCTTCCACCCTGAGGTCATGTGGCAACATCTACAAACATCTGATTGACACTACCTCTCCAGGGTGGGAGTAGAAGCAAGAGACACTGCAAAACGTTACACGGGCCCTCTCCTCACCAAATACTTCAAGCAAAGCATCGCTTGCCTCCAACTGCTGAGCTTGAGAAATCCCTAGTCTGCTCTGCTGCAGAATTAAGCCAGGGTTCAGACAGCAGGTGGTCCAGGTTCCAACACTGTTCTGAGCTTCTGGTCTACTTGGAGGCGATTGATGACCAGCTTGGTTTGGCAGATGTTGCCACAGTTCCTAGTAGGAAAGGCAGCTTGGGATACCAGCTGCCACCTCCTCTCCATCTAGACCAAAGCATCATTCCCTAGTGGCACAGCCTTAGATGGAGAGTGTGCTCTAATGGTTATTTGGAAAAGACTCCAGAAAGTACTTACAGCGGGGATTGCAGGCTAAGAGACTAGATGTTCTCTCATGAAACGTACCACCACCGTGAGAGTTTGATTCCACTGGGAAGCTCCTGAGCCAGTGTAGGACATGGGCCGCTCCTATAGCTGTCCTTAGTTTTCAAATGAGAGCTTCAAGGGGAGTGGGGCTGGCAGCCTTTCTTGATGGAGAGAGGGCCCAGCCTTTGGCAAGCATGCACAATGTGTAAATCTGGGGAGCCGTGAGAGGGCGCAGGTGGCTTCCATCCACCCCCTGCCTCCCTGGTTTCAGTCAGCCGACACAGACTGTTCATGGCTCTGACTTCTTCTCTGGATTGCACTTGGGCATCTCAGGTCCCCTAGGCTTTCTCAGAGCTTCATCCCAGGGCTCTCAAATTGACACTGCGTAGCATTAGAAATACTCAAGTAGTACTTATTATACCATCTGGGAGCAGAGGCAGATTCACCCACTGTAGGATTCAAGCTAGCTTCAAAGCTCTTGACTTTCAGGGACTGGGGTTACATACTAGGTGTTAGTGATGCTCCACAAGATGCTGGGTCTGAGTCATGCTGTGTCTATGAGTTAAGGCCATAGGACCTTACTGCAAAAGACAGACTTTGGCTTAGTGCAGTGGTTCTCCACCTGTAGGTCGAGCCCCCTTTTGGGGTGTCACATATCAAATATCCTATGTACCAGATATTTACATTACGAGTCATAACAGTAGCAAAATTACAGTTATGACATAGCAACAAAAATAATTTTATGGATAAAGAATATCATAACATGAGGAAGTGTATTAAAAGGTTGAGCACTGGGAAGGCTGAGCATCACTGGCTTAGTGGGTTTAGTGTGGGGCCCATTTCCGCATTTCTAACTAGCTCCCTGAGAGCAGAGCTGTGGTCCTCGGGACCAACAAGAATGGCATGGTTGTAATGAACTGGCACATCTGTGTGAGCCCTTTGGCAGACTGCCTAAAGAGATGCTGAAGGAAAGGGGTCTCAGGTTCCCAGGCTCTAGTAAGAGACTTGGTATGATTTCTCACTCTGGATCCAACATTCATACCTACTCTTCCGGGACTGTTTCTCCCACAAAGGCTATTTCTCCCCACAGCAATGGGGAGAAATATTGAGTCGCATGAAACCCAACCTCCTCATCCGAGAACATTTGAGTACCAACTTAGCTCTCAGAGTAAGGAACTTCGGCATTTTGATTCTTTCATCAGAATTCTGGAACTTTCCATGTCAATCTCCTGCTCCCTGAATTTAGGCAGCTTTCAAGGTGAGAGACCAAAGATGTCAAAGGAAGGAAGAAGATGGAAGGTCCCTTCGGAGGTCAGACGATGGACGTGGGACACCCAGAAGTCCCACTGGAGTGCGGAGTTTGGAAGACTAGTCGTGGTTCAGGGACTTTTATTCATCTATCCACCCAGCAACTCTTTCCTTGAGCGTCTTTTTATGTGATAGACGTTGTCGTAGGTGCTGCCGAGGATTAGATGTTGTGCAAGAGAGACAAGACACCGGCTCCAAAGATTTAACAGGCTACAAATGGATAAGGGACGATCAGTAAGTCATCTGTGTGCTCCAAGTGAAAGAAACGGGTGAAGCGGAAGCTTGTGGGGGAAGGTGGGGTGGACTCAAAGTGACGAGGCAGGCAGGGAGGACGCAGCTCGTCAAGAAGGTGACATTGAGCACAGACTTGAATAGAGTGAGAGCTTAGCTATAGAATTTTAATTTTAGTCAGTTAATTGGACTTAAGATTTAACTTAACAGGCAAGGTCCATTTTTGGGGGTGTCTTCATTTTCTTTGCTGCCTTAAAGAATAGAGTAAAATGAACTTTTCCCCATCCTCTTGTCCATTTTTCTCATGTTGTCCAGGAGGAAAAGAGGAAGCCAGGGTCTTTTTTCTTTAGTGATGGATTAGTTATCAAGGTTTATCATCCAAAAGAAGAGAAGTGCGTGTGTGTCTGTATATCTGTGTGAGCATGTGCAGTGTATATATCTGTGTGTGTGTGTTTGTATCTGTGTGTGCATGTGTGTGCGAAGGAACGAAGAAGGCTCCTGTAGAAGAGGGTGGTACTGCCCCCATAGAGGAAGAAATACTTCCTCACTGCCTTGTCCAAGTTCTTACTGGCCCAGACACTTGTGGCAATGGACAGAAACCTGCAGAAGCTTACCAACAGCAGCCTAACCTGCATTCGTAGCCTGGCTTAGTCCTCATGGACCTAAGGAGGCAGCCTGGAAAGAAGTAGAGCCCAAGGGTTGATTCAGCATTGTAAGGCACTCTCATTAAAGGGGGGCAGGGGAGGGAAGTTTTAGAGAGTGACATGAGAACAGTCAAGGGCCCCCAGTCTCCAGGGGACAAGGATTTTTAAGGAGATTAATAATGGAAGACTAGGGAGAGGGCTCAGTTGGTAAAGTGCTTCTTGTAAAGGCATGAGTTCGATCCTCAGAACCCCCACAAAAAAGAAGACAAGTTGAGGTTGTCTTCTGACCTCCACAGTGGCACCTGCATGTACACAAACATGCACATGCATATTCACACATAGACTTTAGGGCCAGTGAGCATGTTGGTGGGTGGCTGCCTCTGGGGCCTTCATCAGTGAGAGACATCTAAGGTCACCTTTGGTGCTGAACCCTGGCCCTTGCTGGCAGGGGGAGGAAAGACAGTTTGCACCTATAGCATGTTTGTAGGCAAATGGAGAAAGGGCCAGAGATTTCCCTGTTTCTACATGTTATCACCCAGCTTGAACCTTGCGTCAAATGGCAATTTTTATGGTGACTTCTGGTTTTATTTACATTTTACTAGCAGACCCATTTTGGTATTCCTCACTATTCATTTACAGGCTGTGTTTTGGTGAATTAATGAAATGGCTCAATGACTAAAGGTCCCTGCTGCTGAGTTTGATCCCTGGAACCCACATAGTGGAAGACTTTGTGACCTTTACACACACACATACACACACACATACACACATACACACACACACAAATTAACATTTTAAAGTAAAAATTGATGTTTAAAATATTAACTAAAACTTTAACCTGTGTTCATTTGCCAGCCATGATATTTACATTTTCAAAAGTATTTTCCTCCACTGTGGTCCATCTGCTCACTCTTCAGTGTGGGTACCTGGGTACTTCTACCAGGCACTATTCCTCAGAGCCTGGTCATCCATCCCTCCCCCTCCTCCCCTCCCCTACCCCGTGATTCTGAGGCATGAACAGGAAGCAATTGCCTCCAATCCTCTTCAGAGCTAGTATAAGAAGTCCAGGGGTGCTGGGTCTGTGCTGAGACCCAAGGCTGAGGACTCTGCTTCTCTGGGCACTGGAAGTCTGTCTCACAGGGTCAAGGGTCAGGCCTCGGAGCCTTCCCACCTGCTTTAGATGCTCTTGGGCATCTTCCTAGCTACACAGTACTGGACAGGTCACTGTTGCAGTTGTTGCTTGGCGGTGATCCTATCACCTGTGGGCGGCGCAATATTAGTAGAGCTTACAGATACTCCTCTGAGAAACAGGTGCCAAAACACCTGGAGATGTTCAGCCCAACATCTGAACTCACTGATTGCTGATTTGGTGGCAACTGACAGTCTCGCTATACTGTCACTCCTCCCCACCCCCCATACTGCTGGTGCTTCCCACCATTTCCTCAAACCCCCTTCTTCCTGTTCCTCTTCTTTCTCGGTGCCCAGGAGACTTCATCCTCCATGATCTGGGGTCTTTCAACTCATCTTCTCCCTGTTCTGGAGTGGCCCTAAGTTGGCAGTACCCATACAAGACAGATACCCCCAGAAGTGTCCCTGTCTTCTAAGTGTTCCTTCAAGCATGGGGCCAGGCATAGCTCTCAGTACCAGTTCTCTGGGCTTCGGCATGTCCACCATGGTGTTTCTACATTTGTCCTCTGCCTGGCAGAGGTACCCAGGCACCCACACTGAAAATATCATTTCTTTGCTCAGAATCCCAATTGATCCTTGACTGACACTTCTAACATCCAATACCCTTTGCCTTAAAGGAAGGACCATGCCTCTGGGGCCTCAAACAGGGAGAATAGGTCCTACTGTGACTCGGACACGACCCTCAGCAATGCCTAAAACATAGGGAGGTTACACCAGAGTGCAGCCCAAAGGCCACATTCCTTTCTGTGACCAATCTCAAATGCACATATACAAAAAGAGAAGAGTGAAAAGACAAGACCCAAGCCAAAATAGTCCCACAAACAGATCTAATCCACCCTTTATCCCACTCTTCCTGTTTTATACCTCTTTCTCTCAATTTATCATCCCTCAGCCCCAGACTCCTTGTTAAAAGGGAATAAAAACTCCCCCCAAATGCTCTTTAGAGTGGCACTGCCTGTCTATGAATGCTCATGCACATGGATAATAAAACCCATGTGTCAATCCACCCGCCTAGCCTGCCTTCCGTTAGTTTAATTCTTAGGCTCTCGGCTACTGAAGTTCAGAAGGGAGGGGAAAGTTACCCTTCCCCAACACCTGTGCTCCAGTCTGCACTACAGAGCAAGGGGAAAGGGTCGGGGAGAGAGGAGGGGCAGAGTGGATCATTCCAGAGAAGCATGAACAATGTACATAACAGACATTAGCATCTTCAATCTTCAGACTTACAAACTCCATCAATGCATGTGTTGGGCCACTGTTTCCTGGCCACACACTCTGAAGTCAAGAAAGACACAAACTGTTGTACCTTTTTAAAAAAAGATGTATTTATTTTATTTCTGTGGGTATACTGTAGCAGTCTTCAGACACACCAGAAGAGGCCACCAAATCCCATTACAGATGGTTGTGAGCCACCGTGTGGTTACTGGGAATTGAACTTGGAACTTTTGGAAGAGTGGTCGGTGCTCTTAACTGCTGAGCCATCTCTCCAGCCACCCTGTTGTACCTTCTTTAATGCAGCTGCTCAGTGTTCAATCTTCTCTCTCTCTCTCTCTCTCTCTCTCTCTCTCTCTCTCTTTCTCTCTCTCTCTCTTTCTGTGTGTGTGTGTGTGTATGTATGTGTGTGTGTGTGTGTGTGAGAGAGAGAGAGAGAGACAGAGACAGAGAGAGACAGAGAGACAGAGAGAGACAGAGAGGGAGACAGAGAGAGAGACAGAGATATAGAGACAGTGACAGAGAGAGACAGAGAGTGTCTATTTTGGGGAGTATATACATGTAGGCATAGTGTATTGAAAGGAATGTACACATGTGCATTGTGTGTGTTAGTATATGTGTGCATATGTGTGTGGGGGTTGGCCGGTGGATATCAAGTGTTGTTTCTTAACTTCTTCTCTGCCACATTTTTTGAGACAGGGTCTCTCACTAAACATAGAGCTTTCTATTCCAGCTAGAGTAGCTGGCCAGCAAGCTCCAAGGATCCTCCTGTCTCTGCTTCCATCTCCTGGACTTCCTCCTTAGTGCTTTTGGGTTGAGAGGCAGGCTGAGTAAGAAGAGATGGCTGCATCTCCGTTGATGATGCTGTTTCTGAGGTTCTCCTGGGTTCTCTGGCGACGCCGTCAGCTGGGCTTCCAGCCAACCTGCCCTCTCCTGGGGCAGATAACTAAGTTATGCCAGAGTTCCTGAGAGAGGGCCTCCCCTGACCTTAAACATTCATTCTGCCCAGATATTTACCCAATGCCATAGGGATGGATAAAGATGGATGAAGAGTCTGCTGCATTTTCCCTGAAGGGGGAGGGAGTGCCTTCCCTTCTCCTTAAAGCTTAGCTGACAGAATGAGTGTCAGAAGGGACATTCTGGGACTTCTGTGGTGAAATCCTGAAAGCCCTTGCAGGGCCATTGGGTTCTTAAGGGTCCCTGAGCTGCCATATAAAAATAATCTCTCTTGGGATAGACAACCTGGGAAGGCGACTGCAGATGAAGTGATCGATACTTACGAGCTGAGCCTGCCCTGCGCCTTCCTGCCAAAGCAGTAGGCTCAGCTGCATGCCCCCAGAGCTCCTCCACCAAAGCCACCCGAAGAGGATAAACTCCCAGCAGAGCCCCACCCGGTGTCTCACAAGTGCCAACATGGTGTATATATAGTAATACAGCCGGTTTACAATGCTGTTTGCAGGGAGGGACAAGAGCCAGACAACCCCGACCCCAGGCCTCATGTCCTTGGCTCTGGAGCTCTTCCCTAAAGAAAGAATGGTCCATGGTGAGGTGTCTCAAATTGAGACACTCATTGGCAAGTAGGTGACACCACCACTTCCTATCTCTCTCTGAGTTCTCCCCTTGTGTGGGCTTTTGAAGTTCTCCCTGTGTGGCTGTGGGGATGAAGTACCACCCTCCCATTCTGGGAGAAGCAAAGGAACAACACTATCCCCTAGATGACTCCAGAGACCTCTGTGTGCTCTAGTATTCCACCTTAGGCTTCTACAGGCTAATGTGGGTGGGAACGAGGCTGGGGCAGCCGAATGACTTAATGAGCCCCAGTCCCTGCCTACATAGAACCAAATAGCTCTTTGCCTTGTATTTGGATCTCAGCAGCTAATTTTGAGGTTAAATATATACAACTCTTGTTTTCCCTTTTAAGAAACTGTACAGTAACAAGAATATACAACTGGTGGGATCAAACTATCAATTATAGCTAACAAAGCCAGATTTAGACATGTTTAGGTCCAGTTACAGGCTTACAAATACTGCATCCTGGAATGTGCCATGTTTACCTAGCTTTGGGCAATACTGGAAAATCATGGCGCTTTCTCCTAACAGGCTGGGGTTTCTTTCAATGGTACTGTAAGCAGATTTCAACCTGTGCTTTGGGGAGGCAAACACAAGGACGATTGCTGGTGACAGGTTTGAGCTACAGCATTCAGTCACCATACGCTTTCTTTCCAGCTAATTCTTCTCTCTAAACCAGCAAATGCAGGGCATATGAAAGCCAAGGCTCTCCTGCTTAACACAACACAAACAGGAATAAGCATTTTCCCCAACAGTGGGCTCTCAGGACACCAGTTAGTCTCAAGATGGCATTGCACACACCCCCAATTTGTTAGCCAGACGTGCTAAACAATTTTCTGTTTCCTATTCCAAACTGTTCTTCACACTGAACACACTCTTTGTCCAGGGAGGCTGTCCCCATGCACTGCACACCTGGGAATAAGGCTCCATTGGCCTTTGGGTGTGGGTTAGCCTGGGTGGTAGAGGCATCATGAAGAGAGGAGATGGTAAGAGTTGAGCCGAGTGCTATATCCCTTAGCTTCATGAGCATTCACCAGGAAAGCTCTTCAGGGTCAAATCTCTGCTCACCTTTTCCTCTGAATTTACAGAAGCTAACACATCTGGCTTTTCCTGACAGGGATCTCCCCATCCCTTGCTGGTCTCCCCACAACATGCCTACCGTTCTACATGGTCCCTTCATTACTTAGTCTACTCAGGGCTCTAGCTAAAGGAGCCATCTGTTTCCAGCCAGCTCTTCTAACTTGTCACTGACTGAGAGTCCTATAGGGCACTTCCACACACCTCCACCTCAAATCTCTTATCAGTTGTCTGGCTTTTACCTCAGTTTCACATCCTGACTAAAATGGTGGCAGACAGATCCTTTGGTAGAAACAAGAATCAAGAATTCCTGAACCTTTTGAAAATCTTATTAACTGAAAAGCATCGAGTTTGACCCTCAGCACAGCACATACAAACATACACACACTCACATGCACACATACACATGCACAGAATTTTTTAAAAAAAATCTATTTTGGGGATGAATTTCACCTCTTAATGGACATTATATTTCCATGAAAGGTACAGAAATGTAAGACATCCCTACTGTTTAGGGAGTACAAAAAAAAAATAGGCATTTTGGTCAGGAATTAGATAGATAGATAGATAGATAGATAGATAGATAGATAGATAGATAGATAGATAGATATAGATAGGTAGGTAGGTAGGTAGGTAGGTAGGTAGGTAGGTAGGTAGACAGACAGACAGACAGATAACTGAGAAGATCACAAACACACGAGAGGGATTTAGTAGAGGGACTGGCTTCCTTGATTACACAGGCTGAGAAGAAAAGTCTACCACAGACTTCGGCAAGCTGAGAGCAGAGGCTGGTAGCATGGCTTAGCCCAGATCTGAAGGCCTCAGTAGGGGTGAGTGCCCCAGTGTGGCTAGGTCTATATCTGTTCATGTGAAGCTAGGTTTGAAGGTCAGAGGCCTGATGTCCAAGGGCAGGAGAAGGGCATCCTAGGCTCAGGCAGGAGATAACAAGAGTCTACACCTCTCTCATGTTCATTATGTTCTACCTGTGACACTAGCCATTGAATGTGCCCATGAAGATAAGGATAGATCTTCCTATTCACTCCAGAGACTCAATGCCTGTCTCCTCCACTCTCATGCCCAGTACCCAGATATCAAATGTCCCACCACCCGAGGGATGCTTCAGTGCCTACAGCAGCACTGAAAATAAATAAAACTTTCTCTAAGCTTCCCTAAACCCAGGCAAGTTGACCCCAGTGACTACCATAATCATAGGGCAGTGGGGACAGCCTTGAGCTGTGGTATAAGTAGGTACACACTTGACTTCTCATTGCTGAGTGGCCTCTGTAAGCCACTCTCCCTCTCAACCTCTGCTTCCTATCCCTGTGATGAGGGTGAGAATCAGTTGCCAAGACAGAGTGAGGTCACACTTGGATGCATAACAAACTCATTAAGCATCAGAAAGGATCAGCCACACAATTACATAGACACCAGATGCTTAGTAAGGGGTGAAGGGTGGCTGACATGTGGCCAAGGGGTCCCAGGCACACCATGCCAGATGTCCACAACTACTCCATATAGGGTAGATGCCCAGGATTAAAAGCCTGCTGAATTGTGGGCTCTGGGAGTTAATCAACAATTGTTTCTTCTGTTCTTGTAGCTCTCAATCACCTGAGCCTCACCAAGGTGGAAAAAAAAAGTCAGTGACAGGCAGAAGTGCGATTCTCTTCAGTGCCTCTGGCACGTGTGTGTGGATGGAAAGTGTCATTTGATCATGAGATCTGCAATTTAGTGGCTGGCAAGGATCAGGCACCCTCAGAAGCTCTGCTTCAAGTGTGGGATGGGTTCTGATCCCAGGGCTGATGGGTGAGCAACTTTCATTACTCATGAGCTGTGTTAATGGCCCTTGGGGTATCTTATTGCTATTCTGACACATGGGAACATGGCACTTTCCCATTAAAATGCCAATTATCTTTGAGTACTTCTGCAAATCCATCAGCTGGAGGCTGCTGGATTGTCGAGTGATTCGGTCTGACGGTTGGAAGCACACCTGTCAGATCAAGGGCATTTTATCTGGTAGTCCGTGGCTATTCAGAGTGTCATAGCAGCCCTGCCTGCTGCTCTCAGGCCTTAAGGAATACACGTGAATGCATACATGCACACACATGCCCTGTTGCTGCTAAGAGGGAAAGATCTGAAGAGAGGAAGGAGCTGGGGATGAGGGAAAAAAAATCAAGATTTGAAAAAGAGCTTTCAAAGTGGAATTTTTTTTCTGTCTCTCTGTCTCTCTCCCTTTTGCTCTCTGTGTGTATGTGTGTGTACGTGTGTGTGTGTGTGTGTATGTGAGTGCACACAAGTATGCATGTGCACACATGTATTTATAGGCACAAGAGTGCCATGGTGCATGTGTGGAGGTCAGAGGAATTAATTCTCTCCTTCTACCATATGGGGTCTGGATGTTGAACTCAGTTGCTTGTCTTGGCAGTAGATGCCTTTACCTGTTGAGCTTTTTCACTAGCCCCTACTTTACCCATGTTTCATGTGCAGCACATTAGCATGGGGCTCATTCACTGAGCTGTGCATCCACTCTCCGGAGCTTTCTCGGCTTGCAAGTCGGAGATTTCATATCCATTAAAGGACCCCTATTTCCCCATCCTCTAGCCCCTGACAACCACCTTCCTGGTCCCCATCTCTCTGAACCAGTCCCACTCTAAGTAACTCACATTGGTAGAATCATGTCCCATTTGCCTTCTTGTGATAAGTTTCTGTCTCTTGGCACAATGCTTTCAAAGTCCATGCGAGTACCATACCAATGGGATGCTTGTACCTTTTAGCTGTCGACGATGCTGCCCTGAGCACCTGTGCATAAACCGATTAGAGCTCTTTGAACCCTCTCAATCTTGTTAAACAAGAGAGAACTCAGAAGGCAGGTGAAGGGTGTTGTGTACCCACCGAGCTCTCTTCTGGGTAGGACCATCTTTGTGTCACAAAATGACACATGACAGCTGCCCCCTGGGATAGTCCAAGGCACTCTCCTGCCTCGTCTGGACTCTTCATGGAGTTACTTTTGAAGCACTCATTCCAGATCCCACACAAACAAGACCCTTCATCCTAGACTTGTGTCGAAGCCACTGACACACAGCCAGGGTGGTCATGGGTAATTGAAGGAATGTCATGGTGGGACAACATTGCACATGACAATAATATATGGTGGTTCTTAGTCTTTATTCTCTTTGTTGGAAGAATGAGAAGCAACTACAGCAACAAGTGCACCTAATTGGAATGTTCCTCTGTGTCCTGCTGGAGGTACAACACCCTAATCTCCAAGTGGTGTTAGCCCTGAGCAGGTTGTGCAAGCGTTTACAGCTCCCTGCCTTAACGGACATGGGCTCACCCTCTGAAACTGTCAGCCCTCTACACCCTTTCTTCTATAAGATCCCTTGGTCATGGTGCTTCACTACAGCAATGGAAAGGAACGGTGACCATAGAGTTTGTGTGGTTAGGTTTGTAACAAGAGATCCAGCATGGTGGCCCATGTTACCCAGGGCAAACCAGTTTCAAGCTGTCTTGTGAAACTGCAGCCTGTGCTCCTGGCATTTCAGCCTGCCTATACCCTTCCTTCCCTGACAGCCTGCTCCTTGGATATTGGCCCTGGGATGACCATATAATCAGGCTCTTTCCATCCCTCACAGGCATCTGAGTGACCTCCTTTCTATTTCAACCATGTCCGGGATATTGAACCATCCTAGAAACAGACCCTCTACGACAGCCACACCTCTGATAAAGGTAGTTGCAGAAGACAACTTCTTGGTTACCACCTGGGTAGAAAGGGGCACAGGTGAGCCCTCCTTCCTGACCCCCAGGAGCTACAGAATAGAATAGTATAGCTTCGCTATTTTAGGCACTAAGCTTCATAGTAATTCGCATTCATAATGTGGTGGTTTGAATAACAATGGCCCCATGGACGTACACTGAAGGCTTAGTTACCAGGGAGTGGCGCTATTTGAGAAAGATTAGGAGGTGTGGCCTTATTAGAGCAGGTGTGGCCTTTTTGAAGGAAGTGGGTCTCTAGGGATGGGTTGTGAGGTTTCAAATTCCTACAGCAGGACTGGGCTTGAGGGTCCCCCACCTCCCTGCCCCCAACAGGATGTACCTCTGAGCTACTTCTCCAGCACTGTGCCTGCCTGCCACCACGTTCTCTGTCATGATGATAATGGACTAAGTCTCTGAAATTGTAAGCAAGCCCCAATTAAATGATTTCTTACATTTTTTAAAGAGTTGCTTTGGTCAAGGTGTCTCTTCACAGCAAATGAACAGTAACTAAGACACATAAGTAGCTGGACTCATGCAAATACTTCCAGGGGCTGTCCTGGGTGGGCCTCACTCCCATGTTCCTAGTGTATTAACTATGTTTTCCATTGCTGTAGCAAAACAGATAACAAATGTAACGTAAGGAAGGAAGGTGTGATTTTGACTCATATTCTAGGGTGCAGTTTCTTAGGTGGGAGGGTGGAGGAGTTGACCACAATGCATCTGCGGTAGGAAGCAAAGAAAGATGAATGCTGTTCTCAGCTCCTGTTTTCCTTCTGGAATCAGGGCAGGTTCTCCTTCATTCAATCCCCTCTGGAAATGTTCTCACAGAGCAAATTAGTGATTGAGTCCAGCCACTACAGCTGGCATTGTGTTGCCTCACAACACCCTCCTGGGGACGGCCCAGTGCTTGTCTCTTTCTCAGCAATCATTTATACATTAGCATGCTTGCTTACATTTTAACTGGCATGCCCACGAAAGCAGTGACCTCCTGAGGGTGGACACGCCTTCCCTGTTTCCTTCATCCCAGTACTTAGGCAGCCTACTTACTTCACTGCTTGTTAGTCGCAAGGGAAAGATCTATTCTGTGCCTCAGTTTCCCTAGTGTTCAAACAGGGTGATGATCTATTAGCGCCCAATCTGATTGGATGGCTGTGTGGCTAATACAAATCAATAGCCAAGTGCTTCAAATAGTATCTTGCACACAGTGAACACTCAGGAAGCATAATCAGGTGGTGTTTTTAATAGTGCCAAATCTTCACAAACATATACCAGCTGACTAATGGAGGGAACTCATCGATCGCCTTGTCCCACAGTCTTAAGCATCCTAGACACAACTGAGAAAGTCCCAAAGGCCTCCAGACAGCTAAAACAGATGTCCCAAAGGCTAGTTGCAAAGCCCATCTAATTAACTTACAGGAGCTCTTGGGCTATTACTCAGGACCTAATTACTTAATAGTCTTAGCAGATATTTGTTAGTCACCTAACATATGTGAAGCTTTGTGCTAGGGGCAGGGGGAAGGGGACAGCCAGGCACAAAGGTGAATTAAGCTCATTAGCGCCCCACAAAAGCACATGCCGGTCCAGAGGGGGAGACAGATACAGCAGCCACCAACCACAGGATTACAAGAGCGATCAGCAAGCCTGGTAGGGGGACAGAGCAACTACCAAGGTGGCCAAGCTCAATTAGCCACAAATTATAACATGCGTAACATGCCTAATTATCTGGTTGCCTCATCCATAATGGATTAGAAACGGTATATTAGAAGTGAAGGAAGGAGGGGTGCAGCCAGTGGCAGGTACAGACAACAGCACCAAGTGACAGATAGCCAACAGGAGCAGAGTCACTCTTTTTGAAAATGCTGAAAATGGAGACTTGACACAAGGGGAGAGTAGCACTCTGGGTCAGCATGGCTGGCTTTGAACCCCAGCACCAGTACTCACTGTCCCTAGACTAGGCTACTAGCCCCTTGGGTCCCAGCTTTTCTCATCTATGTATTGGCCAAAGTGGTGTGTCTATTTCACAAGGCGGTTGGAACAATTGGTTGTACTGTTGGGCTGGGAAGATGGCTCCCTTGTACAGAGGTTGGCTTGCAAGTATGAAGACCTAAGCTCAAGTTCCAGAACCCAACTTGTATTAAAAAAAAAAAAAAAAAGTCTGGATGTTATTGTATGTGCTTGAAAACACAGTACTGGGGAGGAAGAGAGAGGTAGATCCCTGAGGCTTATAGGATAGCCAGCCTATCTGTGATGGTTTGTAGATGCTTGGCCCAGGGAGTGGCACTATTCGGAGGTGTGGTCTTATTGGAGTAGATGTGTCACCATGGGTGTGGGCTTTAAGACCCTCATCCTAGCTGCCTGGAAGTCATTATTCTGCTAGCAGCCTTCAGATGAAGATGTAGAACTCTCAGCTCCTCCTGCACCATGCCTGCCTGGATGCTGCTATGTTCCTGCCTTGATGATAATGGACTGAACCTCTGAACCTGTAAGCAGCCCCAATTAAATGTTGTCCTTATGAGAGTTGCCTTGGTCATGGTGTCTGTTCACAGCAGTAAAATCCTAACTAAGACACTATCCTAAGCTCCAGGATAATGAGACACTATCCCAAAATGGGGTGTATGTACTTGAATAACAACACCTGAGCCTGACCTCTGTTCTCCACAAGTGTGTATATGTATGTGTGTGTGTGTGTGTGTGTGCACATATACATATCTAAATGAATTATATCGTCAAGTATGTAAGAAGAGTTCCTGGTATACAGCAATTCAGACACCCTATATCAGTCAGATTGGCTGGGTTGCTAAAGTAACAAACAATTCCTAACTCTTCCCCACAATAAAAGACTACTTTCCTTCCAGACTTCTGTGCACGTGGGTTTGAAGGGGGGTTCTGTTCTGAACTGTCAGTGTCTAAATACTGGGGAATCCAGGCTGAAAGGGCTGCCATCTTCTCTCATGGGCCACCTATGAAGAAGTAATTGTTCATCCTGGGAGCGCCAAGGCTCCTGGCTCACAACTCACTGGCTAGCTCTGACTCCTCCTAGCTTTCTGTGCACCCAGAAAGGGGATGGTGGCAATGCTTGGGCAGCAACACAAGGTGCTCGCAGAGACCCCCCCTGCACTAAGTCCTCCCACAGCCTCAGATAGGCTACAGAGGCCATTCATCAGAGAAAATGAAGACCTACAGGGATTCCAAAATTATTCTGGCATTTGGTGGACTGAGGGCGAGAGGGAGGGACTGAATTGTGTAAATTGTTCACCTGTGGGACATAATACTGGAGGACTTTAAGCACCCCTAGCTTCTGCTCGCTAAATGTCAGGAATGATCTTCCTTCTAGCCACTTGGCCATCAACAATACACTCACCTACTGCTTAATCTACTCCCTGGGGGTGTAGAGGGTGGCTTCATTTCTCACTGACTCAAAACATTCAAAGGTTGAATTTTACAGTGTATTAGAGCCCGATCTGGCACCTGAACACAGCTTCCCTCGAAGATCATTGATCAGGAGCCCCAGTCGTATTGGTAATGATTTGTTAATCAAGGCTGGTGCTATGGTTTGGTGGTAGAGTTGCTTGCTGAACATACATAATGTTCCAACTCAGTACTTCTAGGAAGACAAACAAAGCAAACGCAAAACAGAATCAATGGCTACATGGTTCCTAATAGCAGATTAGACAGTGACTCTGTCAGGCTGTATCTGGCCTCTGGGAAAGAACCTGACCATTTAAAATAATGTTTTTTAGCCCCCTGGATTCCACAGTCATCTGTGTATCTATTCCGTAACTCTCCTACTTTGCTTATGCTAACCTCAGTAGATTTTTGTCACTGGTGACCAAATTATTTGTGCCTAGGGCATGTACCTTCTACAAATGTTTCTTTCGAATATGATGGAAAGTTGTAAATGCCTTGCTTGCATGGGTAAGCACCACTTGGCAGAATAATTTACTTTTGTAGGGACCGTTTCTTCCTTCAGCCGGTCAATCGATGGACTATTAATGTGCGGCTATGCAAAATCAGCTCTCATACACAGGGGAGAGTGATGTATAGTCTGATAAGGAACGTTCTGGAAATAGTCTCATTAGGCTTCCAAAAGGCACCGAGATTGAAAACTCAGAGTACTTTTATATCCTACACTTGAGTGGGAACATTAAACAAACCTTGGGTTGAGCCCCTCTCCCTGCGACAACTCCCACTTATGCTAATGGGCCACTGTGAGTATTTGTGTGTGGGGGGGAGTGTGTGCACTCACGTGTGTGTTTATATGTTCACATGTATGTGTGTGGGAGTATCCATGTGTTTGTGGAGGCTTGTGGTCAACCTTGGCTGTCATCCCCGAGGTGCTGTTTTCTTTCATTTGTAGAGAGCTTCTCCCTGCCTTGGAACTCTCCCAGTAGGTTAGGCTGGCTGCTTATAAGCTACAGTGATCTGCCTGTATCCACTCTCCAGCCCTGAGATTAAGAGTCACCATGCCTGGGTTTTTTTTTTTTTTTTTTTTTTTTTCTCCAACGCCGTCAAACTGTGCTTGTAAAGTGTAAAGAGCACAGAGATAGTTTCTTGGCCCCTAATCTCGGCTTTTGAGGACACACCAACCTCTGGCACTATCTGGACACGAGATGCCCCAATATGCCAACAAATACAACTCGACCATCGAGGGGGTAGTTACTACTTTATGCAACAATGTTTCAGCCCCTAGGAGTCAGGAGCTGAGGAACAACTGTTGCTCTGACAGCACTCAGTTCTGAGATGTCTGCCAGCCTGTCAGAGGCCAGTGACTAGAGATGCTTGCCCTCTGGCCTGCTTGGCACATGTCATTCACACACACCTCAGTCCCATTGTCCCCTCTCCAGCTTTCCTGGGATTGCACTTTCCAATAGAATAACCAGCACAAAGTCATTTGCCTTTGGCTCTGCTTCCCGGAGAAAGCTGGCTGAGACAGCTTGCGTGCAAGTGCACAATGGAGGCTGGGATTCAAAGGATGTAAAATGTAGCTACTTTTTTGCTCTGCAGACTCTTCAGATGACTCTGGAATTCTATAAGATCCACACCGGATCAGGCCCCAGGCTAGATCTGTTTAAGAAGCTTTTCCCACATTGCTCTTCTCGTTTGCGTTTCAAATTTAAAGGCTGGGGAACTCTGCGAAACTAGACACATCTGTAGCAGCCGTGGAGAGATGGGAGCTATTGTTTAATCACTATAACAGGGTCAAAGGATAGTCTCCTCTGTAGTCACCCTCTGTGACTGGCCTTTCTTACTGAATACTTCCCTTCCTGTTTTAGCTCACTGGAGACCAGAACCTGGAAGGATCTAAGATATTGTACCCTTAACAGTTGTACTCTCCTCTTCTCCAAGAGAAAACTAAACAGGGCTTGCCACCTCTGGCCCTTCTGCGTGCAGCATTATGGGGCAAGGTTCCTTCCCTCCCATCACAGTCTCTTGGCCACCTGGGCAAGTAGGCTGCACGCGTCTGACTCTGCTTTTAGTTATACCTGGACATCTCACATGTACCTAGATTCCAGGATGTATCAAAAGCAAATGATGTATCAAACGTGGCAAGTTCAGGCTGTGCTTCAATGAGTGTATAACACAGCATGCTGTGCTGACCTCTCACTGAGTTCACTGATTGGAACCTTGGTTAGCAGGGCTGTGCTTATCCTAAGAGAGTACAAAAGGGTCTGGCCATGGTGCATCCCACGTCTGTAGCTGGTCTTTGCTACTTTGTGGGTTCTCCTTCTTCCCACCCTTTACTCTCCTGGTTTCCCCCCATCCTAGATAGGAGAGAAAGAAAGATAGGGGGGTGTGATGCTTGGCTTAGGGAGTGGCACTATTTGGAGATGTGGCCCTGTTGGAGTAGGTGTGTCACTGTGGGCGTGGGCTTTAAGACCCTCATCCTAGCTGCCTGGAAGTCAGTGTTCTGCCCTTCCAGATGAAGATGTAGAACTCTCAGCTCCTCCTGCACCATGCCTGCCTGGGTGCTGCCATGTTCCTGCCTTGATAATGGACTGAACCTCTGAACCTGTAAGCCAACCCCAATTAAATGTTGTTCTTATAAGAGTTGCCTTGGTCATGTTGTCTGTTCACAGCAGTAAAATCATAACTAAGACAAGGGGTCAAGGGAGAGAAAGATAGAAATCCCTCAAACTAATTTCTTTCATTTTATTTCTTCTTTGATCATGGCTACTAACAAACTGCAACCAACCCCCTTGAATTCCAACCGTCACCACCAACCAAATTCTCAAGCTCTAGCCTTTATATACCCTCTGAAAAGTCCTCAGAATTCCAAATGTCACACAATCACAAAACTATCTGCAGCTGGCAAAACCAGGCCTCTGCTAGAACAGGAGGCAAATCACAGTCAGCTGCTGCGGACAGTCCGAAGAGGCCCCACATCCCACACCTGGGATTAAAATGAAAGCACATTCTTATAATATTTCTGTATTTTTTAAAGAAACCAAAAGTCTACAATTTCACTACATACGTCAGTGTCTCATATTCCGTTAATGGCAGATGGTATCCTCACCCATTTACAATGGAGGGAAATAAGCTTCAGAGATATAAAGAACTTGGCAGAATTCCAGAGTCGGCTGGACTCAGGCTTTCTGAGCCCAAGAGCTTGCATACCACACACACCCTCCTTGGCTCCTGATTTCAGACACACCTACCCAGAACACCTCCTACTCAAACCTGTTCTCTACTGGTCTTTCTCTCCTGGTCACCTTTGGGCTACAAGTCTTGAGGAGATGTCACTCCATCCACAGTTGGCTTCTTTCTCTGCTTCATCTTCTTGTCCAGCTTCCCTGGAGTCAGCTCCCAAATCAACATTATTCACATGTCTTGGGTCTCAGGGACTGCTCTGCTCCCGAGGCAGGAAAAAGGAAGACTGGGGTGCAAATTGCTTCCTTATTCCGGAACACTTTCAACTGGAGAGACTGTCCAAACACAGAAACAAAGAAAAGTCCCAGGGCTGTGTGTGCCTGGAGGCAGAGCTGGTGTGTGAGTGTGTGTGTGTGTGTGTGTTTGTGCATGTGTGTGTGTGTGTATATGTACATGTTGTGTGCATGTGCATGATGGTAGGCAGGACTAGCCTCCATGGGACAAGCCTTGGGTAGACACAGGTTTCTGCTACTCTATAGCACTGTGATGGGAACAACTGAAGGGAAGAACTGTCTACTTTGCTTCAGGTTTCTGGGGACTCAGCCCATGGTCATGTGACTCCATTTGCTTGAGCAGAATATCATGATGGTAGAAGTATGTAGGGAAAGAATATCTTCATGTCAAGGTAGACAGGAAGTGGGGGTTGGAGGAGAACAGAACAGATACATCCCTGGGGATACAGCCCTAGCAACCTACTCCCTCCAGCTGGACCTCAGCTCCTAAAGTTTCTAGAACTTTCCAAAATGGCACCACCAACTGGAGAACAAATCTCTAACATATGAGGTCAAGTCTTTAAGGAGGACGCTCATATCCAAATCTTAACACCATCTCTGGTTATGCCTGGCTGCTAAACAGTCTCAGATTCTCTTTCTCCTGCTACCACAAAGGAGGTAATCAAGAAAATCTGGGCCTCTGAACTATTTCCTCCCTATCTCAGGCCCTTCCAGGGTCATCCACACTCTCTCAGCACACAGGAGCCAGTTGCAGCTAAGAGAGTTTGTGCCCATTACTGCTTCTCTGCAGAGGTTGTCTCAGAAGCCAGAACCTCAGATCCCAGAGTCATCAGTCTCAGGTTGGAGAGCCTTCAATCACTCGGCTGCTTCTTCAGGTGACAGCTCAGATTGCTAGCAAGAGAACAACAGATTCGGGAAGTGATATGTCATTTCTCATGTTTGGTCTGTTTTACTTCAGTTCCAAAATACCCTTTTGGCCTCCGATCAAGACTGTATTGATGGTACAAGTTCACTGCCTGACTCAGACCACATCAACCATGGCTTCCCAACATTTATCCTCCACATGGGTGAAGATAACACTCACGTAAGAGAGCCTTGTGGCTGGAGAGCTAACATCTAACCCCTTTACTTATTGAATGGGAAAGCAAGCATTACCATAGTGGGTTTCATAGTAACCTACACAGAACACAGGCAAGAAGACAGAGGTGGAAAAGGCCAGGTGAAGAAAGTTGTATAGATTGAGTTGATGTGCCCAGAAGCCAAGGAACGCCAGATTTATCAAACATCAGGAAAGGGAAGGAAGAGGACTATGGCAGAACACTCATACAATGTAGCAACCCTGACCATGCCTTGGTTTCAATGTCTGGCCTGCAAACAGTGAGAACACCATCTCTGTTGTTATAAGCTGCATGGCTTCTGGTAATTTATTATAGCAGCCACAGAAATACGGACAACTAACAAATTTTGGTGCTAATGATGTTTTGAAGACTGTAACCACTTAAGCTCTGTACTGTTACTCTAAGGTAAGGTTTAATTTTGCTCTTTTATGGCCAAGAGAATTGAGAAATGGAGTTCAAAAGACTTTCCCAAATCCACTTAGTGAGGAAATGGTTGCTCACGGCTTTGAATCCAAACTGGTTCCAGAGCCTGCTAACCACGGCTCTCCTCCTTCTCCAAGGGGAATTCCAAGTTGAATCCAACACCTCCTGCCCCGCATGTGCAGTATTAGGGGAACACAGTTCCCTGCCTCACACCACAGTCCCCTGGCCGCCCTTGGTGAGCAGGCTGCACACATGCCTGAGCGGACTGAGTTAATTGGGCTCTAAATCTGCAGGGAGGGAGACAAAAACCACAGGGTGGTTAATTTATTCCTGGTGGTGGCAGCGGTGGCATGCTAGACAGATGCTTTCTGTTAGAGTCCCTGTGCTTCCCACTGCCCACTCACTACTACAAGTGCTCCGAGCCTGCCTGAGCTTTCGTCCTCTGTCTCGGTGTTCATCCTGGTTACCACTTCACTTCAGTTCATTTCAGAGCCAGTTTCTGTTATTTCTCAGCAGGAGTTGGACTGGTTCAGACAGAAGCTGATGCTTGTGAGAGCCGGGGAAGACAAATACCTCAATGCCATGATCGGCTCTCCCCGTGTCTACAAGGCCAGCACTTGGGCAGACCCCATTCCCTCGCATCCATCCATTTTGCAGTGAATGGATACTCAGAGGTCACCGCTCCCCTGCAGCTCATGGCAAGGAGAACGAGCGAGAACTCTGACAGTCTAGAAAGACTTCAGGAAGCTTTGTTGAAGACCTTCTGTCTCCCAGAGCTCCTCTGAGGGAGATAGATGGCTGCCATCTTCCCTAGTCCCCTTAATAACTCTTGAGGTTCCACCCCAGCCATCAGTGCATGCTTCCTACCCATTAGCCCCCTGAACTTAATACTCTCACAGCGGCGCATTGAACACACAGCGCCCCGCCCCGTGGCACCTTCAGGCTGCATGAGATCGCATCCATTTGCCTCCCTGTCTGTGGCCGCTCAGCTCTGCTGTGTTGAGTCAGATTCTTCAGTCACTGGGAGCGAAATCACTCCCAGGATCCCCAGTGGAAGCGCATGCCTCCTGGGTAGCTGCGCAGATGCTCTCCTGGACAAATGCAAGTATCCTCTCATGGTCCTTTCAGTCAACATCCATATGCGCGGGCAAAAATCCTAACCTCTAAGGCAAAACCTTCCTTCACACATGGCCTCTGCCTCGCCTGTCCTGGGGACCACGACTGGCCCAGACCATCCATGCTCTGGCTTCTCCTATCAGTTCTGGCCCAGGAGCTGGAGGAGAAGCATCATGCTTTCCTATGTAGACGTCTTCCCCAGCAGCTGCTGTGTGGGGTGAGCGCAATCCAGAAACACATTGATCAGCTTGCCAGGGGTGAGTTTCCTTTGGGTTTTGTTCCTTTCCTGGGGTTTTTTGAACCTATGTATTCCTCTTTACCCTGGAGAACCCACCTTAGCGTGATCAAGCAACCGATTGTCTATCACTGGGCACCTTGGTTTTGTTCCAGCTGTTTCCTCTTTAGTCCACGGTGAGCTTCTCCAACATGGAGGATATATGACTGAAAAAACACGCAGACTACTGACTTGGAAGGTAGATGGGTTTGCATGAAGAAGGGAGTCATTATCATTGTGGCCATTGTGATTGTCGCTGCCACTAACGTATTCTCAGAGTGGAGCACAAATACTTAAAGCAAGAGTTCAGTTGATCCCTATGACACACTGAGGTAATTCACAGACGAGGAAGCTAAGGTTCAGAGTCATTATATACTCCAAACTGCATGACTAGGAAGTGGCAGAAGCGGGGCTTGAACTCAGGCCCTCGGGCCCCAAAGCCCAGGCTGAAACAGCTTAAACGTCTCTCCTCCTCTCATCTGCGTGTCAGCTGTGGAAGCATGGATAAACAGAAGTTCTGAGAGACTATTCGGATGCCAGTAAGTCATGGGCCCTAAGGCTGCAAAATCAAGTGCCTTTAATCGCAGCACTTAGGAGGCAGAAGTAGGCAGATCTCTGAGTTCCAGGACAGCCAGGGCTACACAGAGAAACCCTGCCTCAGAAAAACAAACAAGCAAACAAAATACAAAAACCAAACAGAATGTACCACTGTGGGTCTAAAAAGAGGACCAACGGAAACCCTCAGCAACAGTCTTCTCATGAGAAATAATCCTATGAAAGGTAGATAATTTATCGCTGGTATTTCTAACACGACTCAAGGGCACATCATAGCTTTCAAAATGAGATTTTATAAAGGAGAGGAACTAAAAATGACAGATGTGACAGCAAGGTTCACCACAAGACACCTTTGCTAGGATGTCTTAGAAACTGACATCAGGGGACAAAACAACAGACCTAAACTAGGCGTACCGGCCTAGTGACACGTGGCTGTAATTTTAGCACTCAGGAAGCTGAGGAAGGAGAGTTGTAAGTTTGTGGTGAGTCTCAAAAGAAATGTACAAAGAATTTCTCAGCTTTCTGTGGGAAAAACGAAGGGACAAGTGACAGCAGCTGGTCCATAGGCTCCAACCAGCCTCCTGGGAGATGACTCATGTCTCAACATTGGAGGATACTGTCTGGAGTGATCAGGAGCCTTTATCAGGCTGGGCCCTCTAAAGAGTCAGTCCCAAGGTCGGAGCTGTTTGCTTACATCTAGCCTGGCACACATGGAAGGGTGCAACTGGACCCAGTGCATTGTGGGAACCTAGCCCTCTCCTGTCTGCATTCCACCACAAGATGCACCTGGTGATCTTTAGGATCATGAGGAAGAAGAGAACTGCCTGAGCCTGCTTCTCAAGGATCCAGCAGTGTACTGAGGCCTTGGGCTACTCAAATCATCTGAGGTCTGGTGTAAGGATGGGGCCTGCACAGACACTTGCCCATCAGCAAGTTAGCTGCTAGAAAGACTTGGTTCCTGGAACAGTCCACCTTCCAGAGAGGCATTAAATCTCTCCCATACCATTCTGAGATAGACCGTTACCTTAAGTGTGGAAATTAAATGACCATGAAATTAATTTTTCATTTTCAGATCACTTACAATTATATTCAGATCTACAAAGAGAGTGCCTTGGGGATCCGTCAGGCCTTGGTTTGAGTCCTGGTTTTGTACAACTCTGCAGGATGTGAGAGGTGGGGTTAGAGGACAGGTTCTTATAGCCGATGATCTGAACCTCTGTTTCTCCAGCCTCTATTTCCCAAGGTTGGGATTCCAGAAGTGTATCACCATACCTGGTTTGCATAGTACAAGAGAGAAGCTAGAGATTGGACCTGAGCCTCATACATGTTAGGTTAACTCTCTGCCAACTGATCTACATCTCCACACAGCTCCCCCGTGACTTCTCCATCGGTTCAGCCTCTCTGAGGGGCCTAGGTCCCTGTTGGTAGCACGGCAGTGTCAGAGTTCTCCAGCTGCCCCACACATTGTGGTTCAGTCCTGGGGCATGACCCCAGAGCCAGCATTTTCTCACAGCTCCTGGCTCCTGCTGTTTCTGCTCTGTCGGGAAGCAGGCCATCAATCTAGAACACTAGTCAAATTCTGTTTCCCTTACAAGTGTTGAAACTACAAACCAACCAACCAAAGCAAACATAAACAACAAAAGAACGTTTAAAACTGTTACTGTTTGTGCTATCTCCCATGAAAACTTGCTGTTCCTGTCACCAGCACCAGTGCCTTTGTTGAGGCTCACACAGTAGTTTCAGCAAAGGCCTTTCCCAAAAAGTTGTCAGCCTTCCACCCAAAGACCTGGGCCTGTCTTCTGCATAGGGAGACTGAGAGCTTGCTGGGCAGCTCGCTTATCTGTCCACAGTAGTGACTGCCCAGCATAACTCACTGTAAACTTGTGCTGGCTGGTATAGGGTATGAATTCCATGGCTGTCTATCTTCCCTTTAGGTATTGCCAGGCCTATTAATAGGCCAATTATAGAAGAACTATAATTGGCCACTGTAGCCTGTTAGGGGCAGAAAACTTACCAAGTGCTACCAATGAGAACGTTTCTTGAGGCTGCCGTAACACCTGACAGTTTGCGGGTCACCAGGCCCACCCCCTTACTTATCTGTCCTAACATTGCTGCTCAAACTAACCACTACTAGGAGGTTAGGTCTCGAAATCCTTTTACAGTTCGAAAATTCAGGCTGGAGGTGTAGCTTAGTGGTACAGAGTTTGTTCCAGCCTGTGCTATGGCCCTGGGCTCCGTCTTAAAGAAACAAGACTTCTTTAAGTCAACAGACCCCTGTTGACTTACGGTGACCCCTGACTTCAGAGGTTGTGCTCTCAAACACACCACTCTGCGACCTTTCCATCCGAGATCTTACTGTGAGAAAGCACTCAGCCTGACACTGTGACAGGGGAGAACTTGTGACAGTTGCCTTGGTGCACTTGTGAAAAATGCCAAGGTTGCAAACATCAAGGGAATGCTTAAAGACCTGTCTGCAGGCCACTGACCAGTGTGTGTGTGTGTGTGTGTGTGCACTGGCGGGGGGGGGGGGGGGGGGGGAGAGAGTGCGAGGGAGAGTGGATGGAGTAAGATTTGATCCTACCACAAACAGCAAGGCATGATGTAGAACTGTCACAGAACCAAGACAAACGGCAGCACAGGAGAGGTGGCCTGACTGGGAGTTTATTTGAATGTTAATTTTCTGATTGTATAATTATGTTATTAATGTAAGCCAGCAGGCTTATTCTTAGGAAATAAACATTGAAATATTTAGAGATAACAGAACTACTCCCCCTGGCCCTTTCCTTAGTCTGTCCCCTTCCCTCTCCCAACCGCAGGCAAATGTCATAAAATATGAATAGATAGGAAATCTGGGTAAAGGCATCAGGAAATTATTTTGGGCTTCATTCCTATAACTTTTCAACTCATCTTTTATTAGGTCTTGGAGAATTTTCTACAATGGATTTTGAACATTTTCACCCCCTCCCTCAACTGTTCCTCAATCCATCTCCCCTGCTCCATATATGCATATATATATGTGTGTGTATGTGTATGTATATATGTATATATAGTATGATATTCATAATATCTTATATAATAAACATAATATTATATGTATATATGTATATACATATATATACATATATATATTTAACCCATCAATTACTATTTGTACTGCCCATATACACTTATGTGTATGGCCTTCCAAGACAGCATGGTTGACCAGTTTTCTATAAGTCTTAAGTTCTTCCAACATAAATGCTGCCACCAGGTCCCATCCTTCAAAAGCTATGAAGAGCTGTGAGCAGGGAATACACAGCCCTGAATAGCAACTGAAGGGAAATGTTCATACGGAAAGACAACTTAAGCAGCCCTATGAGGGCGTCCAAGCCTGTTCCTCAGCCTTCCTGCCTCTGTATCCCAGCCTGTTACCCAACAGTCCCAAGATACTCTAGACAGTAGTCGTTTAAGTCCCTAGATGAACACGTCAAGTTGATGGGCTGGGCAATGACGGATACAGGAGGACTCTCTGATCTTCTTGTGCAGTTGGTCCTAAGACTCGTAAGGTGATGGACATCCTCCCAGGGCCCCATCTGCTCTGTTACAGGAGACCTTGAGACATCAATAGCAGCAGTCTGTACTGGCCCCAGATTCGTGCCATAGCTTCTGCCCTCACTGTCCTGTCAGCTTCCCATTACTCTCTACTCCTCCCCACACCAAGTGTAAGAACATGCAGACTAAGCCATTTCTTTAGGTCTTCATTGTTTTGAGAACTTCCATGCCTTTTAAAACTCATGTTAAGTTAGCATGTGCTTCTTCCTTGTAGATTCATCTTGAGTTACAGGAGTCCAAGCCAAGAACTTAACAAGAGAAAGAGAGTTTTCTTGATCTGCTTTCTCTACCGTTAGGAAAATGACAGGATATGGGTACTTCTTGGGAGAGAAGGAAGGTGAAAAGTGGGTCTTGCTCGATGAGTCACAAAGAGCGACTCTATAACTGATCCACCAATGCCAGGCATGGCAACTGCCCAGGTCATGACTGTTAATATCAATATCATGACTCACTGCTCGGAGTTACAGAGGAAAGAAAACTGACTTATGTTAGAATGTGTGGAGATGAGAGAGAGAGACAGGCAGAGAGAGACAGAGAGAGACTTACAACAATGGGAAGCTTCCCAACACCGTCAGATCTGAGTTCAAATCTCAGCTCTCCCTCCTGTGGGTTATGGAAAGTGGAGGAGATTTATTCAGTTCCCCCAATTCTAGTTCTATAAGATGGAGAAATCACTGGCATCTTTTTTTCAAAGTTCTAGATGCTGTGTGGCCTTGGCACTTAGTCTCTGATCTCTCAGTGGTTCCTGCCTCCCAAGCTCTGCTTCCACACTGAGTAGGCATGCCTTGTAGAGATATAAGAACAAGATTTCCAAGTTTGTGTCATAAACAACACTGAACTTTCTACCTCCTGTGTCCCCCAATGACATTCGAATACCCGAGTGAAAGACCAAAGCTCCCAGACTACAGGGGACCCATCAGAAGAGTGTGCCATCTGGAAGTGGTCCTCCAGTCCCAGTCCCAGCTCCATATGATTGTGGACAAGATGGCTGATAGTTTGCCTCTAACTTCCGGAGAGACGCAGCCAGGCAGCATTTGATTTCCCAACCCATTAGAATTGTGGGAAATCATCAAGCTAGGTTTGGTAATGACTTTGTAATATAGCCGCTTTCCTTCATGGGTACTAAAAGGCTTAATGTCACATACACAAACTCAGTTCACAAAGAATGGCCATTGCTTGTTTCTGTTATTATGACTTATCAGAACACCTTCAACTGGCTCAGCGGCTGATCCCAGGTTCCAGCTGATCCTCAGCCAAATGCCCAGTTCTAGCTGTCAACTGAACATTTACACTGGGGTGTAATGGCAGTATGCCCTGCCTTTGCTGGTGCCATTTCAATAATTATGGAATGACATCACTCCTGACTCTCCCAGCCCTCCTTTATGGTATACAGCACTTCCTCCAATGGCTATGGATTTCACCTCTCAGGTTGAATTTGCTTTCCTGTGGCTGGCACAAGATTTGCTTGCAACACACATTTCTTTTTCTTGCTCTGTATTTTAACTTCATTTGACTTACTAGCTCTGTGTGTGTATGTGTGTATGTGTGTGTGTTTTATATAAAAGGCAAGCCCACAACCACTGAGCTGCATCTTCAGCCTCTTGTACACTTTACTTTAGTTAGACTGGAACTTTGGGGCACCTCTCTGTCTTCCCACTCCACCATTCCTCCCACAGAGCCTTGCATGTCCCATCCTCATCATGATCTTCGGCTCATTTATAACTTAGTTATATGCAGGAGGTAGCTGTAAATTATCACTGGCCACACCAGTGATGAAGCCATTTTCTGTGTGTCTTGCTCTTCTGGCAGTTTGTTCCCTATGTGGGAAATGACACATGATATTTCTCTCTAACTCACAGGGTCTATAACACGAGTTGAAAATATGAGGCAATTAACCATGTAATTCTAACAGATTAACCTGGAAATGTGCTTCGTGAGTAGGAACAAAGTCCAGTAACAAAGGGCCTGGAATTTCACTCACGTTAGCTACAGAAGCACATTTCTCATCTGTTCAAGTTGGCGTCACAGAGAGAGTATGACTTAGTGACAATTCGCAGCCGTCTCTGCTAACAATAGAGTCTGGAAATGAGATGAAGGGATGGGGCTGGTTTGTGTAAGGACGGCTTTGTTCTGGACCTCTGCATGAGCCAGGATCCTTAGGTGACAAGTGACAGAATGAGTCAATATACCAGGCCGAGGTCTTGGGAGTTGTGGCTCCGTCAGCAGTGCCCTTGCCTGGAGTGCCCACGAAGCCCAGCGTTGACCTTTGTCACTGTATAAACTGGCCATGGTGGTACACACCTAGGATGGCATCCCTCAAGATGAGGATGCAGGAGAAGTTTAAGGCAGAGAAATCAGGAAAGCTCTGGGCGTCTGGCAGTGGAAACTAACAGTAGGGCATTTTTCTTTGCAAGTCCCAGTGGGAGGAGCCATCCCTCTCCCTGGAAGAGTGTTTGCCTTCGAAGCTCTGACAGCTCCTCCCTGTGCCTGGAACCCACCCATGTGCCCATCGGGAGTTTCTGTCATATGGGTCTTTTCACTATTTTTCTAGTGCAGTGGGTTTCAGCCTTCCTGATGCTGCGACCCCTTTAATGCCATTCTTCATACAGCAATGACCACTGAACATAAAATTATTTTTGTTCTTATTTCATACCTGTAACTTTGCTACTATTATGAATCAACATGTAAATACCTGTGTTTTCAAATGGTCTCAGGTGACCTTGTGAGAGGGTCATAGACTCCAAAGGAGTCGTGACCCAAAGGTTGAGAACCAGTTCTAGCATGACTCTCTTGGAAACTCTTGAATTCTGTAATTGGTGACAGGGAGGACTCAACAGTCATTCATTACAGAATCTGCCCCCATCCAGTCATTATATTTCTTCTCAGTACCAGTGACAGAATCAAGCCTCAGACCATCGATCAGACCAGATGGGCAGATCGAGCAGAGTCAAGTGGGGTCACGGCTATGCAGGCTGGTGAGGGGTTCTTTGAGAAGTAACAGAGACATTGTGAGATGTAACAGAGACATTGTAGCTGTGTCTTCCGAAGGTCAGAATGCCCTTTGTGGTTAAGCATCCTTAAGCTTTAGGCTGTTGTGTATGCATCAAAAACTGAGGCCACCCATCTCATAACAATTCATGAAGATGTCTTTAAAATCTATAACGCAGAACCCACTGCGTGGCTCGCTGCCCTTGGACAGCCCACTCCAATCTCTCTTTGAAGTGTTTGCTTTGCTTCATTTGCTAAATAAACTGTACACATCTCTCAACCAAATTGCTTCCTTTACTAAACAAGAAACCAAGCGATCCTGTAACAGTAGCCACCGGGCAGGACAAGGAGGCTCTTTCCTACCTCATGCCCTGCCACATCCTCAAGCAGCCTCTGAGCACAGTGCCTGTGTTTTTAGAACCTCTCAACAGCTCCTAGCTGTAGCTGCTACAGTCATCACCCTGGGGGCTTATCTTGTTACAGGATCTTGTTCAGTCTGTAGAGGGCTGGGGAAAGAAGGCCCCCTTGGGGAGCTACTGAGTTGGTAGATTCGAAACTGAATTACTATCTCTGGGTGGGTATCTCTCTGCTTGCTGTCTACAGTCTTCTCCGAGTGTCTCCAGCTCCCCCAAGCATCGCCTATTCCTTCATGCGCTCTGCCCTGCTTCTTTCTGGTCTCACTTCTCCGCTCTGATCCGCGTTTTCTGGTATCACTGTTTAAAGAAAGTCCTGGCCTGCATATACATATCCCTTAGCCTCTTTCTCAGAGAGGCTAGTCCAAGGCAGCCCAGCTGTTTCCTAGTAAGATAGCTGCAAGGTTGGGACCCTGCCAGGGACTGGCCCAGTGGGCACGGTTCCCTTCCATGCCCAGACATTTAAAACCCTAGGCCTGATTACTGTTCAAGTTGGCCACATTCCCATACTATGGGTTAGCATATGTCTGTTGATCAGACTGGCCACTGACTTCTTAGAAAGCCAAGAAAGGTGGTGCTAATGCCTTGCAAATTTTAAGGGATGAGAGGCACAGGCCATAGCTTTCCTAAGGAGAACAAGGATGCTGTCACTGGGTCAACGCTAAGGGGACTGTGAGCAGACCTGACTACCAGGTGTCACTGCATGTAGCCCTTAAGAGGGGCAAACATTTCAGAAGGAAATAACATAGGCTGTAACTTGACAGAGAGAGCTATATGAGATGGAGGTGTGAGGGACCAAAATGGCATCTTCGGAGTTTCTTGTCGTCTCCCTCTGAGATGGCTATTCCTGGTTGTCAACCTGACTGTGTCTGGAATGAACTACAATCCAGAATTGGAGGACTCACCTGTGATTCAGATCTTGAGACTGGAAGATACAAGTTTCTGACCTGGATCTTGGCATGGAGATCTTGAGGCATAGTGGCCATGAAAAGCTTAGGCCCAGGCAAGGTAGTACACACCTTTAATCCCAGGAGACTGAGGCAAGGAGAATTCTGAGTTCAAGGTCAGCCTGGGACAAGCAAGTGCCAGATCCAGGCGTGGTGG
This sequence comes from Mastomys coucha, assembly GCF_008632895.1. Lineage (NCBI taxonomy): Eukaryota > Metazoa > Chordata > Mammalia > Rodentia > Muridae > Mastomys > Mastomys coucha. The sequence continues at coordinate 93,707,532 of NW_022196903.1, forward strand.
TACACACTTTTAATGCTGGAGGCCTATATAAGGAAATTGGAGGAAGGACGATTCGCTCTTCTCTGCCTGCTTGCACTTACTTGCCATCACATCTTTTGGAAGTTACTTCTACAGAAGACCAGCTGAAACAACTAGCCTCATGGGGCTGAGCAACTACTAGATTCTTAGACTTCCCATCCATAGCTGTCGATTGTTGTGTTAGTTGGACTACAGACTGTAAGTCATCACAATAAATTGCCTGAATACAGAGAGACATTCTTTATGTTCTGTGACTCTAGAGAACCCTGAGTAATACACCTTCCCACGTTTTGATGTCACCAAGAAGTTGTTTAACTTTCTTCTTCTGAATAATGCTTTGTTTTCACATCATCAAGGCAAGCCAGCATGCATGCAACTGTGACTCATCCCTCTGCTCCTTCAAAAATTCATACATTCCAATAATGGGGAATAATATGTCGTTACTAGGAAATTAAAGAAAACTGTCTCTTTCTTGGCCTCTAGGAGGACTCCCTCACTTAATAACTGAGGTCTCCAGTTATTAAATGTATGTATAAAACTCCATGGGCAGAAATGGCTGTTGAGTTGGACAACTGTATGTATATCAGTAGTCATTGTGGCTTGGTGAATAAAGTCAAAAGGAGTCTCCCATGCTTTGCTGTCTTGGTGTCTATGTACTTAAAGGGATTGTGACAAGATTATGCAATTCATTTATAGCTGAGAAAAATCAACATGAAGTGGTGGACTCCGTGCTCTCATGTCCATTTGTGATTCCCGAATCTAGCTAGGCCTCTTTCATGTGCAAGGGGGTGCTATACAGCCTTGGGTGGAGAGGAATGGGCAGAGTCTCTCTACCCAGTATATGGGTGAGAAGGGAGCCGATAAAATCCTAATAATAATACTATTTGAAAGGCATAGCTGTTTTCTTATCCAGCATGGGGAAAACTTGGCAGTCTCTCACATAACAACTAAAAGGCTGAACAAACAGAAAACCAACAGCTGTTCTCACATCCATCAAAGACTTGTGACTACCTGGCAAGCATCATCTTAAAAACTTGAAGAGAAAGGTGGGCACAGAGAGTCACAGCCTCCTGGGGGCAGAAGCCAGGGGCTGGAGCCATTTGGATGGATTATACACATTCATCAGCGGGTAAGCTGGGAAACCAGTCTAGGTTTTCTGCTTTCAACCTAACATCTGCATCCTATGTAAATAGCTAATGCTAGAACTAGCTAGGAAAAAAAAAAAAAAAAAGACATATTCAAAACGAAGAAGCTTCCCAGAAGCCTCCAGCCCTGGGAAGAGAAGGGCCGGGTTTGCAGGGATTTGCATCAGCCTGTGCCCCCATCCTATTTCTCCTCCCATCCTCACACCCAGAGAATGGCTCCCAGAACTTTCTTTCCGCCTTCCAGAATAGCCCTTCTCTGGATGTATACACTAGAGCGTACTTCCATGTATGGACTTAGAAGTCAGTTGTGACACTTTCATCGGCTCTCTTCCTTAGGGTTGTGACACAGGCAGAAAAGTAGGCATGCTGGAGTCTGCGCTGTAGGTCTTGTGCTTCCAGGTCTACCAGAGCCAAGTCCACCCTCGGTTAGCTGTTTTTTTTTTCTTTAAGGGGTGCAGCGAGGATGCACTAAGGGTCAGTCCAGGAGACTACAGAGCTCTGCATGCCAAAGATGAACACCCATCATCCTAACCTGCTGAGTTTCGGGGTGTTATGCAGAGCTAGAGCATGTGCACACTCAGCCCTCTTCCTCTTTGTTTTCTGACATTTTCTTCTTATCTGCCTGGCCTGAGTCTTCTTTCTTGTCTAATACAGAATCTCCCACCCTCGGTTCTCTTGGCAGTGAGGGCTGGATAATTCTGTATTGGGTATGTATGGGGGTAGAGGGGCATCCTGTCTGTGTCCTGTACATTTTAGGAAATTTAGTCATCATCCCTGGCTCCTATTCACTTAATGCCACTATCAGCCCCTTCGTATGCCCAGTTGTAACAACCAAAGACAGATGCAAACCCTGCCAGATATCCAGAAGGAGGGACAAAAATTGCCCCAGTGGTGAGCTACTCGTTTAGACCATTTTCTACCCCTGTCTTAAGAAGCTAGCTCCTTCCTGACATTTAAACCCCACCTTTCATGTGGCTTCTTGGGTGGGCCCACACTTAACTGCCAGTGACTTGCTCATTTTCTTCTGCCTCCCCTCCTCCACAGTGTAATACCAGGACTTTCGAAGGCGAGACTGCTGCCTGCTACGATCAACTCTCCCGCGGCACATGACAGGCATCTCATAAATCCATTGCAATGAATGAGAAAGGTCAGAAGACACCGAAGACTGTAAAGGGTGAATGAATCATAAAAGTGAAAAAGGAAATAAAAGTCACGGGAAACAGGTCCACACAGACTTTGGCAGCCAGGAAGTGTCTGAGCTTGTAAGTGACTATTCTGTAACTGCTGCTCTCTGTGTTTTACACTCAACTACCAATGACACAAATGTTCTGGGAGCTCTGGCTGGGTTGATTGACGGAGAGATAATCCTCATGGGTCTTACCATGTCTTTAGAATGGATTTAAACAGCACAATAGTTCAGTGGGTGTGGTTTAATGTACTTCCCCCCACGGCTGTCCCCACTGATCTCTTTGATTCTCACTCTGTCAGTAACATCCGAATAGCTACACGCTAATAGATAGATGTGGCTGAAGGTGTGTGCCAAAGTAGCTGCTGAATTGGGTAGGGAGCTAACCTGCTTACCATGCGTGTGACTTACTCTCCTCCCCTTCACACTATTCTATCTCCTAGTAACAGATGATAAAGCTCGTTTCCCAGGGTGCCAGCTCATCTGAAATGGAGACTTTACTTAAATACAAAAGCAGCCACTTCAAATGGTATGCAGGGACTTTGGCGGCTCAATGAGAAGACAAGAGGAAGCCCCCAGCCCTTGCCCCACACTTAGATCAAACTTTGGTCTGCAAGCTGATCAGGTAGGAAATGTCAGGCTGTTCTGGTTGGATGCTTTAAATGACTCTGTGTGTGTGTGTGTGTGTGTGTGTGTGTGTGTGTGCCTGGGGACCTAAGAGAGGAGGGTGGAAGACAAGATGAATGGCTGATAAGGTAGGCCCTGACACCCACCGTGACAGACATGTTGTTATTCAATCTGATGAGACCTGCAACTTCCTTGCAGATTCCCAGAGCTGCAGTGTCCTCAAGTGTCTAATTTCTATTCCCTGGGTTCCAGCTTAGTTCTTCCTCATCTCAGTCTTGCTTTTCCAGACCTATCCCAAGTTGCCTCCCATCGGCAACGAAAATCCCACGGACACGCAAGGTCCTGAACGACTTTATCTCAGCCCCTTCGAGGAGTCAGTAAGTCGCTGTCAGACCCTGTTCCGCGGATCTCTGTGGCTCGGCCCTTGCAGAGCACAGTTTTGCTGACTCGGCCTCCACTCCTTCCATCTGGCCAGTGGGAATGCTCCCTCTGAAGCAGAGAGGCTTGGCAGCAGAGCTCAGAAAGAGTTCAGGCAAGGCCACTCTCAACACACCCTTCTTTGGTGCGATGATTATTTCAAGCAAGGTGCCAAATTACAGCCAGCACTCTCCAAACCACCTCATTAAAATCAGGCCTGATGGAAGGAGTTCACACATCCCAGATCCTTTCCCTGCCAGCCAGGGAAGGTGATGCTTATCAAGGTGTCACAGTTTCTCCCTTGTTTCTACCAGACACACAGATTTATTGAGTCAGGTAGGAAATGAGAGAAAACTTGCAGGTGCCAGGAAAAGGTTGAGTTCAGAAGGTTTTAGAGGCTCAGGTGGGCTCTGAGTGGCTGCTATGTATATGCAAAATAGGTGAAAAGTAAGGACCAATCAAAGGAGAGACTGCCAAACCAGGAGGGTTCTCAAGTAGGTCTGAGGTTCTATCCTCTCTCACTGTACTCTTTAGGAGAAGTGGGGGAGGCGCAGACAAAGGCAGGGTGGAGGTTGATATGTCACTGTTCTCAGGATTCATTTCTGACCACTGGCTCCACTGACAGGGGAGTATAAGATGACACCACCCCTAGACAAAGCTTGCTGTTCACTAGTGTATCTGCCCACATATCTTCCCCAGCATCCAGCCATTCTCTTCTAAGGAATCCATGTCCCTCGCCCCATCCTCATGAAGATACCATATAAACCACCAAGGCTTAGAGGTAATGGCCTTTCTCCTCTGGAGTATGTATGCATAGCATGCTTAAAATTAACCCACCTGTCTGCCTCCTGGTGTGTGACTCTTGCTGGGGCCAAGAATTTCATAGACCCACTGTGGACTCCATCACAGAGGGAGGGGCTCTACTTGAGCAGAATCTAAGAACCAGATAGGATGGACTAGCAGACAGAGTTCATCTGGTAGGGGCATCTTTCTTTAAAAGTGGGAACTTTACCAATATCCCAGGGATATTTACTTCTCCCATAAAACTGGGAGGTCTGACCACAGTGGCCCTGAGTTCCCAGAAGGAGCAATTAGCAGGAGTTAAGCTATGGCCACTTGATGGAGGCTGCCCTAGTTCCCAACAGCCTTTCTGAGCCGCTCTGATTTTTGCTGCCCTTGGTTTCCTCCTCCCTCATACATGGGAACCATGCTATCTGAGTCCCACCCCAGAAAGATCCCTAATGCCACCCTGGCACCTATCAGGACCTGTTTGGTCACTGTGTTGGTTTGTATATGCTCAGCCCAGGGAGTGGCTCTATTAGAAGGCATGGCCCTATTGGAGTAGGTGTGTCACTGTGGGTGTGGGCTTTAAGACCCTCATCCTAGCTGCCTGGAAGCCAGTCTTGTCCTGGCTGTCTTCTGATCAAGATGTAGCACTCTCAGCTTCTCTAGCACAGTGCCTGCCTGGATGCTGCCATGTTCCTGCCTTGATGATAATGGTCTGAACCTCTGAACTTGTAAGCCTGCCCCAATTAAATGTTGTTCTTATAAGAATTGTCGTGGTCATGGTATCTGTTCACAGCAGTAAAACCTTAACTAAGACAGTCACTCTAGTAATGGAGTCAATGACACACCTGTGAGGCTGCTGTGGGCTGGATGTCCCTCCTCATACCCATTCATACATCAAAGTTCTAATCCCCGGGGCCTCAAGAGACCAAGCCTTAAAGAGACAATGGAGTTAATGGGGTCAATAGAGTGATTGATATGCCAGAACTCCTATTAGACGAGGAGATGGCCAGGTTTGGTAGCACACACTTGCAATCCAGTACTTGGGAGGTGAGGAGAGGGGGGGTTCCAAGTTTGAGGCTGGCCTGGTGAGGAGAGAATATTGGGAAAGGAGAGGGAAAAGAAGAGAAAAAACAAAGGACAGGAAGGAAAAAAATTTGAAAAAAGATAAAAAGAAGAGGACAACAAGACACCAGGGAAACCCGTGCCTCCCTGTGTGCACACAGAGAATGCACACAAGGATGTAGGAAAAGGATTCTCTCTTTACCCAAGCCACGAGGAGAGGCATCAGAGTAAATCACCCGATCCTCCTCTTAATCTCCACTGCTAGCTCCCGGCACTGTGAGACAGGACCTTTCTGTTGTTCTAGCTATGCCGTGCCTGGTACTTTGTTACAGTAGCTGTAGGAAGCTGCTTACAGTATCTGATCAGTGAAGTTTCCTCTCCTAGCCCCTGTTGTCAGGGAATTGACTTGAAGCTCTTCCCACTTCTTGCAACCAGTCTCAACTCACCAGCCTGCTTCCTCCAACAGGTCACAGTGTTTCTCTCATGTTGCTGGGGTCTCTGTCAGCTATAGTTATGGTAAATACTACGGGCAGAGGTTTGTAAACAAAGTGACTGAGTCAAAGCCTTGGGGTGGACCTGGAGTGTGTCTGTGGTAGAATATTCACTCAGGATAGATGAGGCTTTGCCTTCAAACTCAGCACCACATAAAAACACACACACCTCAGAGTTTGAAAAGTCAAGAAGCGGAGCCTGTGCCACTTTTCGTGGTTGGGTGATAGATCCAGCCAGATACTGTGATTGGACACACAATAACACCCACATCACTGAGAGATCTGGACAGTTGTGTGAAAGAGCTCCAGATATGCAGATCAGTGTGCTGGTGGGTTAGTTTTATGTTGACTATACACACACACATACACACACACACACAGAAACACACACACACACACACACACACACATGCGTATCTGAAAGGAGGAGCCTCAATGGAGAAGATGTTGTAGTAAGATCTGGCTGTAAGGCATTTTTTAAATTAGTGACTGATTGGGGAGGGCCTAGCCCATTGTGGGTGGTGTCAACCCTGGACTGGTGCTCTTGGGTTCTACAAGAAAGCAAGCTGAGCAAGCCATGGGAAGCAAGCCAGTAAGTGGCACCCCTCCATGGCCTCTGCATCATCTCCTGCCTCCAGGTTCCTGACCTGTTTGTCCTGACTTCCTTCCATAATGAGGAATAACAATGTGGAAATGTAAGCCAAATAAACTCTTTCTTCTCCAACTCGATGTTTGGTCACGGTGTTTCATCACAGCAACAGTAACCCTAACTGAGACAATCAGGAGGATGGGGAGGAAGATGCCTGCCCTGGAGGAGGTAAATATAATTTCCAGTCTCTAGACACAAAGTGTGCCCACATAATGCTTCTCTGGTTTTGAAGTTGTAGGATACATCAAGAAGAACCTATTTTGAAGGCTTGCTTTATCTTTACTCATATGCATCTCTGTGTGTGTATGTGTGATTGTGTACACATATGTGTAAATGCCTGTGAAGGCCAGAAAGGGGCACTGGAGATATGGGCTGTTTGAGAGTCACCTGATGTGTAGTCTGGGAACTGAATTCAGGACCTCTGGAAGAGTAGTATGTGCTTTTAATTGCTAGGCCATCCCCAAGAAGAATCTACCTTAAAAAGTTCTTTAGGGGTTAGCCATTTGCAAATGCTTAATGCATGCCTGAGGGGTATCCATGGCCCTCTGTAGAGAACATGGAATTGTGGGGTCTGTCAGATTTAGGGCTTTTACATAGTGATGCTGATCATGTCTAGATTATGGACAAAACATTTCACCTTGAACCCAGGTGACAAGAGAAAGTGCTTTTAGGGGATGGAAGACTCTGGCGTATGTCTGTCGGTCACCTTCCCTCAGCCTCCTGTCTTGCCAGCAAAGTCATCTGGTAGGAAGGGGCTGAAAACACTGGATACAGATGTATTTCCCAGGATCGGTCAAAGCATCCACAGATGGCCCAGTCCCCAGAGTGGGAACTCCTGGGGCAAAGATTCTTAGATATCAACAGTAGTCTCAAGAGAAAAGGACTCTCCAGATGCCTGTGACCCAGATGCCTGCTGTCACTTCCTGTGTGTTGACAGAAACTGCAGCAGCCATTTTGTGGCCGTGGGACCACATGAGACCAAGGAAGCAAAGGGTGAAGGACTGAAAATTTGCAAATGCAAGAGTCAGGGTTATTGAAGACACTGATCAGGAAGGAGGAAGGTAAGGGGGTGGGGTGGGGGAAAGTAAGAGTAAAACCAGCCATTTCTCATTTCTTTCGGAAATAGCTGCAAGTGTGAAACTAATGAACTGATTTTTTTGTTTTTTTTTTTTGGTTTTTCAAGACAGGGTTTCTCTGTATAGCCCTGGCTGTCCTGGAACTCACTCTGTAGACCAGGCTGGTCTTGAACTCAGAAATCTGCCTGCCTCTGCCTCCCAAGTGCTGGGATTAAAGGCATGCGCCACCACTGCCCAGCAACCACTGCATTTTTAAAAGGACTAAATGGAAGGAAGTGTTTGGGTTGGTTCTGGTTCTGGTACTCGCCTACAACAAAAGCTTTGGATCAGTTCAGCTTGTCTAAACTTTGGCCCAGGAAGCTTCTGCTCTTGGATTTAACTGTGCCTATGTTCCTCTTATCCCTAAATCTAAACCACACACTCATAAATCACCTTACAGTTTTACTGTCAAAACGTAGTTCTTTAAGAAAGCTGAGTAGGACAAGGAGACAGCCTGGCTGTTGGAGTGCTTGCTATTACAAGCGTGAGAACCTGACTTTAGATTCCTGGCACTCCTGCAAAAAGTGAAGCATCATGGTAAATGCTTCCAATCTCAGCACTGGGTGGAGGAGCTGCAGAGAGAGAGACTCAGGTAGCTCCCGGAAAATTGCTGGCTGGACGGCCTAGCCAGTAATGGAGCCTCAGGTTCACCGAGAGAGCCTATCTCCAAACATACTGTAGAGAACAATAATTGAGGAACACACCTGCTGCCAACCTCTGACAGCCATACCCACGCACACACATCTGACTCTGGAACCTTCTCCCACATATGGGAACTTGTGCATGCTGACACACAGAAAAGGAGAGAAAAAAGTAAATATATTATATTTTGTTTTTCTTTTAAACTTTGCTTAACTTTTAAGCATTGTTGTAAATTATACCCTTGGTGTGACCTAGCCTCCAAGGGCTCCAGAATCACACATGCAGATGGCCCTAATGAACTTTCCCTATCATCATTATTCTTGATGCTTTTGATGCAAAACCACCTAAAGACTCGGTCTGTGTAGCCACCCTACGAAGAGGCCAGAACTAAATCTACCCAGATAAAGGTCTTGCCCGGGATCCTACAGCTCAGTGGAGATCCTCTGGAACCAAGTCTCCCATCCCTAGTCCTACTCTTTGTGTGCATGTGTGCATGCATAGTCATGTGTGAGTAGAGGCAGTCCCAAGTGTAGAGGCAGGAGTGCATGTACACATATCCATGTACACGTGGAGGGCTGAGGACAACCTCAACTGTTGTTTCTCAGAGACAAATGTCCCCCTTTCTAAGGCAAGGTTTCTCACTGGCCTGAAACCTATCCAGTTCAGCTAGGCTGATGTCTTAGTTTGGGTTTCTAATGCTGTGAAGAGACACCATGACCATGACAACTCTTACAAAGGAAAACATTTAATTGGGGCTGGCTTAGAGTTTCAGAGCTTCAGTCCGTTATCATCATGGCACGAAGCATGGAAGCATGCGTGCATGGTACTGGAGAGGAAGCGGAGAGTTCTACATCTAGGTGTACAGGCAGCAGGAAAGAGACTGTGACACACTGGCCAGACTTGAGCTTTTAAGACCTCAAAGCCTGTCTCCATAGTGACACACTTCCTCCAACAAAGCCACACCTCCTAATAGTGTCACTCCCTAAGTGCTAAGCAGACTCACAGGAGTCTGGGGCAGGGGTGGGGGTGGGGCAGGCATTCTTATTCAAACCGCTATAGCTGGCTTTCTGGGAAGTCCTGGAGTCTGTTTGTCTCTGCCTCCCCAGTACTGGGATTATAAGTGCAACCCTTTTCATGTAGGCTCAGGGATGGAACTCAGATCCTCCTGTTTGCCTTGCAAGCGTTTTACTAACAGAGCTATCACCTGAGCCACCTAGTCTCTTTCTTCACAGACTGTCCCCTATGGGGCCTGCTATGCTGTTCTCAGTCAGTGGTGAGGATGGCCCTCCCTGGTTCTTGAAGAAGTGCAGCCCTAACAAGCATATCCGGGAGGGTTAAGGACCAACCTCAGGTAGATCCTCTGGAGGGCTAAGGCTAGCTTCTCTGCACTTCCCTCTCTCCTGTCCGGCGTGTCTCTAACCATCCGTGGCCCACCTCATAGAGGAAGCATGGCTACTTTGGCTCCCAACTTTGCCCTTCCAAGCTTCAGTTGTCCCAGGAAGAGTCATCTTCTCCCAGCCCTCTTGTCCCAGCTGATGGTAGCATGGTATCCGAGGCAGGGAAATGATGCTAGGCTGCAACGATCCTGTGCCACAGACTTGGGGCTGGCAGGTGGGGTGGGGAAGAGTTGTCTCCCCTGGGACCACAGGGAGCATTATCAAGACTTGGGCTAGGGGGAGTGGCCGGGAGGAGTGCTGCCTACTGATCTTTCCAAGGTATCTACATGAAGCCAGAAGAGACCACTGCAGGTGATGTATTTAAAAGTATCGGCTGTGTTATTAAATATTTATGGCCACTTAGTTTGATGTAAAACACCCATCAACCATTCTCCTGGAGCTTGTCAGGCGTCCGTGAGTCCTGTGTGTGACAGGGCTTCTGGCTGCTTTTGCTTCTAGCTCCAGCCTTTGTCAGGACCCTCTGCCTCAGACACCACGTGCCGTTCCTGGGTGACATCCCAAGGCAGGGAGAGGAGAGACAAGAAATCTGCTGAGCAGAAGCCGTCCTGCCCTTCTTGACAGTGAGAACTATGGAATTTGCCCTCTGGCCTGCCTCTTCTTTTAGGATGACTAATTTGACATTGTCAAAGTGTTCAATTTCCCTCCAGCTTTCTAAATTCCCAGCGGGGACCTCCCCAAATGAAAGGCAGATTCACAAGAGAAAAGCAAACGGGGCGTATGAGTCTGTAGCCATGGGGAGTAGCCGAGTGACTCAGAAGTGGCTTCCACTCTCATTTAAAATACTTCAACCCAAAGGAGTGTGTGGGAGTGGAAGCCACTGGGCATTGCCTGCTGGCTGAAAGCCGGGAAAAGGGTCAGGTTTGCTGTGTAGAACTGCAATGGGCACCCTCTCTGCTAGACAGAACTTCTCCTTAGGGTTGGGGGTATAGCTCGCTTTTGGCAGTTGGTAGAATGCTTGCCTAGCATGCACCAAACCTCTGGTTCACTCACGTGGCACAACATAAAGTAAAGCATTGTAGCACACACCTATAATCCCAACACAAAGGGGAGAAGGATGCAGAGGTGAAGATCAGCTATCCTTGGCTACATGACAAATTTCAGGCAACCTGGGCTCATGATACTCTTTAAAAAAAAAAATAAAAACTCTCCCATCAGGCTTTGTTTGAAATAGAGACTGTGAGAAAAGGGACATCATTTATGAGACCAGATCAAGACATGGGATACTTTCTTCTCTGAATTCCCTACTGTCCTTCCCAAGTCAGTGCCTACCCCCAACCCTAACCATTATCTAATCTCTGTCCCCACAGATGATATTGTCCTTTCCTTGGATTCTATAATTAAAGAAATGCAAACAAAATGGAAGTCCCTCTCTATGTCTGACTTCTTAGAATCGTTGCTTGTATTGCATATAGCCCATAACATTCCTTTTCATGGTTAAATATTTTTCCATTGTATCGCTTTTCTATGGTGGTGTTCTTCATTTTTCTACAGCTGGACACATTTTTAATATTGTTTCCAGATATTATGAAGACAGCGCTATATATATTCTCATTTAATTCTTTTTGTGAAGTCTTGTCACTGCTCTTGAGTAAGCATGCATGAGCAGAACTGCGGACTGATCAGAACTGCTGCACAGCACTCTAAAGTGGCTGTACCATTTCATACTTAGCAGGAGTGTGGAAGAACCCTTGGACTTGTGGGTCCCTTGGGGGTGATTGTTCCCCGGGTAAAAGGGGACGGCCACATGTGGGAATCTAGAGGTGGTAGCCCCTGGCTGACAGCAGTGGGCAGTTCTACTCTATTGTTTCATGAATCTTGTTTTAGTCAATGTTCAATTGCTGGGAAGAGACACAATGGCCATGGCAACTCATTGGGCTGCCTCACAGTTTCAGAGGTTTAATCTGTTATTCTCATGGCAGCATGTAGGCAGCCATGGTGCTGGTAGAGCAGATGGTTCCACACCTGGATCTGAAGGCAGCAGGGAGAGAGGGAAGAAAGGAGGGAGGGGGAGCGGGAGGGAGGGAGGGAGGAAGGGAGAGAAAGAGAGAGAGAGAGGGAGAGAGAGAGAGAGAGAGAGAGAGGAGGAGGAAAGAGGAGGAGGAGGAGGACAGGGAGACAGACAGACAGACAGACAGACAGACAGACTCTGGGCCTGGCTTGAGCTTTTGAAACCTCAAAGCCCACCCCCAGTGACACACTTACTCCAACAAGGCCACATCTACTCCAGCAAGGCCACACCTCTTAATCCCTCCCAAATAGTGCTACTCTCTGATGACTAAGCAAGGAAGCTATTCTTATTCAAACCACCACAAGTCTCAATCTCCACTGCCCTACTCCACAAGACAGGAGGTGGACGCCTGCAGGCTGAGCTTCTCAGGATCCTGATTAGATGTGGCTGATGGGCACATAGGACGATTAGGCTGGGTGTAGGAAATTGGAGGTTCTGGATGTTGGCCACTAGGAGGTGGGTGATACAGTAGATGTGGCCAGTGAGAACTACTGGGTTGGATATGGTCAGTGAGAGGTATCTCCTCAGAGGCAGAAGGAAGGGATTAGGCAAGCTATCATTATCTCCTATCACTGCCTCTGGTGACCTCTCTTGCAGCACTGAACTGCCCCCTGCTATGATTTCCATGGCACAGGCTCATGACTTTAGTCCCACAGCCTGCCTCTAGCCCCTCACCACAGACACTTCTCACCATAGCGCACCTTTGTGTCGCTGGAGGCCATTTGGATGCCCACAGGCCCTTGTATGTGACCTGGAGCTGGTGGGAAGGCCTTGCAGTCACACTGGACACTGGCCCTCATAGCTGTGGCTTTCAGAAACCTCTGCTGAGATGTACCGGTGGCAGGAGTTCCTGGGAGAAGGGACTGTCAGCACGGGTCACCCAGCAGTGGGGGATGGGAGAAGAATGGGGACCCTGCTCCTGACCACATCAAAAGATGTGACATTGAATTGTTTTCGCCCAAAGTCTCTCTCTGATTTTAAGCAGGCTTCACTTAAAACTGTAGAAGTAATCAGAAAGAGCTGGGGGTACTCTGCCAGACTCTCCAGTGATGTCACTGTGTAACTTCATGGTGGAGTGGCACTGACATAAACAAACACGAGACAACACTTTACTCCAGGCACCCCAGCTAGCTTGACAACCCTTTGCAGGTGTCTGTGTGCATGTTTCTGTGCTATTTTATCATACATGTAGGCTAACAAATCACCTTTAGTCAATGCATAGTACACACATACACAGACACACATATACACATACTGACACAAACACATGCGCACACAAACATACACACACACACACACACACACACACACACACGTGAATATTGGTTAATACTCACATCCACATGCTGATACACATGCACACTGTGGTGGTTTGAATATGCTTGGCCCAGGGAATAGCACTATTAGGAGGTGTGGCCTTGTTGAAGTAGGTGTGGCCGTGTTGGAAGAAGTGTGTCACTGGGGGTCAGGGGGAGGTCTTGGAGACCCTTCTCTTAGCTGCCTGAAAACAGTCTTCTGTTTGCCTCAGAACAAGATGTAGAACTCTCAGCTCCTCCAGAGCCGGCCTGTATGCTTCCTGCTATGATGATAATGGACTAGACCTCAGAACCTGTAAGCTAGCCTCACTTAAATGTTGTCCTTATAAGAGTTGTCTTGGTCATGGTATCTCTTCACAGCAATGGAAACCCTAAGACATATACACTGACACAAAGACACTGACACACATGCAAATACAGGACAGAAATTACTATCCACATGTGAGTCCATGACCTTCCTGTTTCTATATCAACCTCCCATTAGCTGACCTCCCCTCCATTCCCTGGTCCCCATCCATGTGTCCTCTCTGCTTGGCAGGTTCTACTCTGCCCAATATTGAGAGGGCCTATGGAGCTTAGAATCAGCAAGGTAGAGACCGGGACAAAGACAAGAGAGAAACTGAACAAGAGAGCTGCAGAGCATAGTGTGTGTGTTCTCATGGAAAAATGATCAAGGAGAGAGGTGCCTTGTGCTAGTTTAGGTGGTCTGAAAGGCTCTCTGTAACTTCTCATTTGTTACCTCCCTGCCCAAGACTAACCATCATCACCTTCCTCTCCATAGGCATCCTACAGCCTCAGGATCCTTCTTAACTCAGGGCTTCCGGAGCATAGAACAAAACTCTTTTCTCTCCTTGGAGTTGCCCCTCAGTGAATACTTAGGAAGAAGGGAGGAATAAGAAGGTTGTTGGGAATCAGTGGATTAATAAAGAGACGGTGTAAGGGAAGCCTTGAGCTTGCCCACAGCCTCCTCTCCCACCCAGCTGGAATGGAACAAGGCTCAGACTATAGCTCTGACAGCTACTGGTCTTCCTTACAGCTGGGACCATGCCAGCTAGAGAATGGCAAGCATGGCTCTGGCAGGTCTTGCCCTTCTCCATGATTCCCTCTGCTATGCTAAAAAAAAAAAAAAAAATTAATTACATCCCTAACCCTGCTTTGCAATAGTCCCGGGGCATCCTGGGTATAATGCAGGCTCCCAGACCTCACCCCAGAGAGGCTAGTTCAGACAGTCTTTGGTGGGACTTAGAAAATGACCCCATTAATTACATCCCTAAAGCTAGCCATGGAGGTCCATTCCCTTATTTGGCCAATTCCTTCCCCTGGGGCTGACCATCAAGGTCCGGCTATCGAAGTATTAAGTCCAGCAATCAAAATCCCCCCTTTGGCTCACCTAATTAACACGCCCAATTAAAATTAAACTCCTCATCCTAATATGAGGTTTCCCCTTGTGTTTTTATAAACTGCCATTTTCCTAGGTGCCGTGTCTGTCTCCTCTCTATTCAGAGGCAGTCCTTTGTGCTCTAGGACAAATAGCTCTTGCCCTCTCCCTTGCCCCTGTTTCTCCTCACTCTCTTATTCCCTTCCTTCTCCCTCTTCCCCTATCTCCTCTCTTTGTCCCTTATCCCCTGCCTTCTGTCCTTCTGGGACAAATAAATCTCCTCTGTGCTGAGAACTTGGTCTTGGGGGTCCTGAGCTGATATAGCTCCTTTTACACACTGACCACAGCGCCCTCCATAGCTGTTTCTGGTTCACTCACCTGTGGCTGTCCTGTGTCCCTGGTGAGCAGCTCTCCTGTGTTACTGGAGAGCAGCCCCTGTGTATCCTCTCAACAGCCCTAGGTACCATGCTCCCATCCTCACCCCGGAAGCAGCTACAAGAGCTCTTTTCAGTCCCTGGGATGCCACTGTGGCAGCCAGCATCCGATGCTCCCTACAGCTAAGTCTCCTGCCTGGCTTCTTTTTACCATTCAAGCTTCAACTTAGACTACAAGTCCTGGGAGAGAGACTCTGAGGAAAGACTGCTCCTGGTCACAGCCCCACCAGACCATGGGGTTAATGATGTGCAACGTATAGCATGGCACTCCTTCCCTAAGTCATTTTGGATGCCACCTTCCAGAAAACTCACAACAACCATATAAATCTACCATGTCCCATATAAACTACCATATAAATCTACCATAGGAAGGCTGGCTTCCCCTGGTGCAGTACGTATCTTGCTGAATCCCATGAAAGAGTCCTGGCAGGAATTTCCATCTCTCTGCTTCTGGTCACATTAAGAACTTCCCTGGGGACTGTTCTAATTAATATGCTAAATATTAATTAATGTATCTTTACCCCACAAAGGCATAAATATAGAGTCAGTCAATTTGGTCCCTGTTTGATTCCCCACACCCTAGATAATGTTTACAGTAGTTGATTAGTTAACATGGGAATAACTTGTTCTCTTACACAGCCCTCAAAACCTTTCTAAAAGAATTCTTTCCCAAGTGTCTCTTCTGGCCTCGATCTTAGTTACTTTCCTATTGCTCTAGGAAAAAAAAAAGTGTGACCAAGGCAGTTTATAGAGGAAAGAGTTTGTGTGGGGCTTACAGTCCCAGAGGGATGAGTCTAACACCATGGTGGGGAAGCATTGGCAGCAGGCAGGCACAGGGCCTGGAGCTGGAAGCTGAGAACGGAGGGCTCACATCTTGAGTTACTCGCAGTAAATAGAGACCAACCTAGGAATACCATGTGACTTTTGAAACACCAAAGCTCACCCCTAGTGATGCACTTTCCTCAGCAAGACTGCACCTCCTAAGTCTCTACAAAGAAGGCCATCAACGAGGGACCAAGTGTTCAAATGTCCAGGATACAGGGCACATCTCAGTCAAACTATTTACCAGGACCCTAGCATTGTTTCCATCCTAGCTGGGATATCATAACACTATAAAGTATTGTCACTGCCTGGTTTCTTTCCTTTATCTGAGTGGTTCTCAACCTATGGATTGCAACTCCTTTGGGGCGGGGGGATGTCAAACAACCTCTGTGAAGGCTATCAGATATCCTACATGTCAGATATTTACATTATGATTCATATCAGTAGCACAGTTATAGTTATAAAGTAGCAATGAAAATAGCTTTATGGCTGGGGGGTCACCACAGCATGAGGAACTGTATAAAAGGGCCACAGCATTAGGAAGGTTGAGAACCACTGGTCTACGTGTGTGTGTGTGTGTGTGTGTGTGTGTGTGTGTGTGTGTGTGTGTGTGTGTGTGTGTGTGTGTGTGTGTGTGTATGTGTGTGTGTGTGTGAGTGTGTGTGTGTGTGTGTGTGTGTGTGTGTGTGTAAACTAGAAGGTAACCTGATTTCTTCTTGAGACACAGTCCTTCGCTGAATTTGAAACTCACGGTTTTGGGTAGACCAGCTAGTTGGAAAGCACTGGAAATCTTGTGTCTGTGTCTGTATATCTCCACAGCCCTTGTTTTTTCATTTCATTCACTCTCTCCCCATCCCTCTTTCCCTCCCCCCTTCTTCCCTTTCTTCCTTGTTTCCTTCCTTTCTTTCTATGATCTCTCATTTGCCTAGAACTCACTGACGAGGTTAGCCTGGCTAGCCAAGGATCCCCAAGGATCTTAATGCTGCCTCTCCAGTGCTGGGACTCCAAGCACACACCACCAGGCCTGGCTTTTTTATATGGGTTCTGGGATCAGAATTCAGGCCCTTGTGTTTGCTCGGCAAGCATGTTACTGGTGGAGTCATCTCCTTGCTCTCTTTTCTCTGTTTAAAAAAAATCTACCCGCTCTCTAGCGCACTAGTAAACTCTAAGCTCTGCAAGAAAGGGACTGTCCTGTGGCCAGTCTGGTAGCTGTAGAGGCAGGTATTGGATATCTGATTGGCACATACACCACAAGCCTGCCTTTTCTATGCCTGGGAAGTAGAAAAACTATTTTAAGGTCATCCCTTAGCACACTGGAAAGGGTTGGTGTCCCGCTGTGGTAGCAATCACTATCATGCCAGCCACTTGTCATTCTGGCCCCATTAGTTGATAAGGAAACACATTTGTGGCATTGTCTTCTGAAGAATATCTTCATTCGGTTTCTGCCAGTTTCTGACAATGCTTCCCCTTAGGAAGCCCGGGAGACTGGGAAGCTGGAGGCCACAGGTGCCCGAGTGTGTGAGTCTTTGGCATCCTGGGCAGCCCCTGGGCCCAGTCTCCCTGCCTTCCCAGTCAGATCTGTGCTGAATAATAAGACCCGCAAGTCTTTTGTCTGGAAAATTATCTTCCTGTAACACTGGAAGCTGTTACCATGGAAATAAAATAGCCTATTAGCCTAAATCTACCCAAACATGGGAGAGACCCAGCTAGATTGCTGTGGCCCGTCATTAATAAGGAGAAAAGCAGATTAACCTTTAAGAGAATGGACAGGAATGGCAGGGACCGTCGGGATTATGAGTTTTCATGTGGAGTTTATCTGGACATCCATCTCTGCTTGGAACAGCCATGCTGAGGAAGGAAGACGTGAAGACGTGGAGTGGAAATTAGACTCGCCCGCCAGGCCTGGGTCGTGTGGTGTGTCCTAGTCTCTGGCTCTTGGCTGCTGTAGGTCCTCTGTCCCTCTCCACAGTTTCCTAGGGAAGCCCCATCCCACCCACTGGAGAGTGTGTAGTCATCCTGTCTCCTATTGAGCACGTGCTAAAAGAGGCAGGGACCTGCACAGGCTCCCATCCCACCTCACAGCCACAAGGCCAAATAGGAGCTGGAGACAGATGGAGCCAAAATCCAGCCCAGTCTGGCCTGCCTCCTCTCCCGTGGGCAGCCCAGATGCCAAGTTCCTGAAGCTCAGGCTGCCAGGAACACAGCAAGAGCTCTGATTCTTCCTGTGGCTGGGTATGGAATTGCCTGGCACTCGGCAGGGACATCCTGTGGTCCTCGCAGCTTATAGAGAGCTCGCCCTACCCAGTTCACTGCTTGTACACCTGGATGGCCAGAGCTGTTGGCAGGCATCCTTACTCCAGGAAGGAGGGCTGTGCCAGGGTCTTGACAACCATCCGGAGAGACTCGGCCGAGGGAAGCCCACGCTTGCTTCCGACGGCAGGACACCAATCCCCGGCTCTCCTTTGCCTGGGTCCACCAAGGAAGAAAAGTGAGAGTGTCCCTTTGAGCAGTAGGTATCACGAAGAAAAGCCGTCGTGCCACAGAGACATTATTACACACCCCATGTCTTTGCTAACCCCTGTGGCTGACATCAGGAAGTACAAGACACCTGCGACTGACTGTCAGCAGTGTCCTTGTTTGCCTTGTGGCCTGAATCAGAAGTGGGAGAGAGAGATGGAGTCTGTGCTTCCTTCTGACCGTATCTAACAGGGCAACGCATGTGGAGGTGGGGAGTTTGATTCTGCCTTCCATGTGCGGCACCGGCTAGCTGCAGAATCAGACACTGGGTTCAGTGACTTCCACGGAGGCCAGCTGACTTGCTATGCCTGTCGTGGTCCCATCAAAGGCTTTGATTCTTTTTTACCTGACAGCTCTCTGTTCCCTAATATTCCACTGGGCATCTGGGTGGGACTTAATGAAAGCATGAGGATCAATTAGGGAGCATCCAGAAAGCAGGCCACCTGCAGGCGTCAGCCTTCAGGGGAAAGACACAGATCTTCTCCTGGGAGTAGATGGTGAGGAACGGGGAGTATCCAAGGCCAAGAAGGTCTCAACAGAAGGCTCAAACACACCTGTGCCCCAGCTGACGATAACTAACAGATGCCTACAGCTGGGTGTTTCTGCAGGAGCCTACTCCCACACACTCATGGTAGAGATGCTGAATGTACAAGTCGGGTGGGAACCTGGCCATTGTATCACTGGGGACCTGGCCATTGTGGCACCTGACCTTGTCTAAAATGCACGTGAGGAATTGAAGGTACTCAGAAAACAATCTCCTTGAACACACATGTTTGGCATGCAATAAAGACTTATTCCTCCCAGAATTCATAGGAAATGGGAGTATGGAATGGCTCTGACAAATCTTGCATTGGAAAGCTTTTCCTTCATTTAAAACATTGCAGAGCTTGAAAAGTGCTTGACTTGCAAGCATGAGGGACAGGATTCAGTCTTTGGAACCTACGTGAAAGAGCTGGGCACTTGGCACAGTCTCCTAATCCTCGTGCTGGGGCTGGGTGGGTAGGATGGCTAGTGTCGGTCGTCAGCTTGACACACCTGGGCACAGAGAACCTGAACTGAGGAACTGCCTCCATCAGATTGTCCTGTGGGCAATGTCCGTGGGCCATTATCAAGACAACTGATGATGGATATGGAAGGCCCCAGCCCCACTGTCGGTGCCATCACCCCTAGGCAGGCGAACCAAGCCTGTATAGAAAAGCGGGCTGAGCATGAGCAGAACAAGCTAGGAAGCAGCACCTTTCATGTTTCCTGACTCAGCTCCTGCCATAGGCTCCTGCCCTGACTTCTCTCAGTGACAGACTATGATGCAGAACTGGAAGCCAAATAAACCGTTTTCTCCCCTAAAATGCTTTTTGGTCCATGTTATTACAGCAATCGAAAACAAAACAGGACGGGTGGAGACAGGACAATCCCTGGGGCTTGCTGGCTGCTTGGCAAGCTCTGGGCCAATGAGAGGCCCTGTCTCAAAAAAACAAAGGAACCTGCAAGCTTCTGAAGAGAAAAGTTCAAGGTTCTCCTCAGGTTTGTGCTCTCTCTCTCTCTCTCTCTCTCTCTCTCTCTCTCTCTCTCTCACACACACACACACACACACACACACACACACACACCTCTGCATTTACTAGACCATTGTCCTTTCATCACATCATGGCGGCAAATGGAATGGCATTTCTTGGAATTAGAACTGCAAGGGCCATAGTTTGAGCAAAAAGACCCAGTAGCACTGAGCTGCTTAGGTTTGTTTGTTTGTTTGTTTGTTTTTGTTTTTGTTTTTTTGGCTGTTTGACACAAACCAGGATAATCTGGAAAGAGAAAAACACAGTTGAGAAACTGCTTCCATCAGATTGGCTTATAGGCAAATCTGTCAGGCAATTTTTTTTTTTTTTTTTTTTTGATTGACGATTGATGGGGGAAAGTCCATCTCACTGTGGGCGGTGCCACCCTTGGGCAGGTGTTCTCTGGGTTGGGTATAAAAGCAAGCTGATTGTGCAGAGGAAAGCAGTGGGCAGAGTTCCTTCCTTCATGGTCTCTCCTGCCTCATGGCTCTTACCTTGAGTTTCTGCCCTGACTTCCCATCACAGTGGACTATAAACATCTAAGTTGAAATAAACCCTTTCTTCCCACCTGCTTTTGGCTGTTGTGTTTAGCAGGATAGCAATTAAAAGCCAACTAGAACAGTTGTTCTGGTTGGTTCTATGTTTTCGTGGACTGAGCTTTGAAGAAAGGGTCATCCTGCATAGACGTTGCAGGGCCCAGCCAGAGCTCAGGAAAAATTGCTAGTTCGCAGAACCTCTCAGCTCACAACCCTGGGGACCACAAGATCAGCTGGTAAGTGAGCCTCACCATCAACACAGCACATCTTGCTGAGAAAGAGTGTGTGCGTGCGCATGTGCATGTGTCGTTTATTGGTTTATTGCTTCATTTCACAAATAATGAGTAACCAGTGTCTCTGTTTTCTCGTTTGGAAAATGGAGGCACAGTAGCCCCACGGGGTCAGGGGACAGGCCTGCAATCCCAGCTACTTGAGAGGCTGAGGCCAAAGGATTAATAGTGTTGGGGATCAGAGCTGCAAGGTTCATGTTAACAAACAGACCACATGGCATGGGGGTTTATTTAATGTTCTCCTAGCATAGATGTGCACTGAGCTTCAGAACAGGTGCCTGACTTAGTCAAGGTCAAAGGCCCCGCCACAGTGACTTTCAAGTCCAACCTGGGTAACTTTGTGAGACCCTGTCTTAGAGTAAAAAGTACCAAAGATGGCTCAGAGGGTAAGAGGGCTTGTAATCACACCTAGCAGTCTGAATTCAATCCCTGGGACCCACATTGAAGAAGGAAAAGAACAGGCTCCCCTGAAAGTTATCCTCTTATCTCCACATTTTTCCCTTCCCCCAGCCATAAACAAATGTAGTCAAAATCAAAATTTTAAAAAGGAGCTGGTAATGTAGCTCTGTGACAGAGTGCTTGCCTAGCACACACAAGGCCACGGGTTTAAGTCCAGTATCACAAAAACAAACACAAAAAGCAAATAAGCTAATTGACGATATAGCCCAGAGCTCATTCTTAGGACTACAGGGTGATGAGGGGTTTTGCTTGTCTCCTTCCAATTAACTGGAATGTTCGTGAAATGTGCAAGGGTGGTGCAGACAGAGATTGCTTGAGAGACTGAGTGACAAGTAGGTGGCTCTATCTAGAGATATAGGCTGAAGGGGATGTGACAGCTCACAGTGCAATGATTGGGTTGTATAGTAAAACAGAAGAGTCTCCTGTGACTGTGGTTCAGGTCAGGAGCTCAGCAAATGTTAGATGGCAGTGGAGGATTGTAGATCAGGGCTTAATGTAATTTTTCTGAAGTTCTCCACCAAGACAATTCAAAGGGATGCCGTTGTTCACCTTCAAACCACCTAAGGTTTTCCTCAGCCTTGATCTGTGCTTAGGGGGTTAATTCACTGGGAACATTCCAAAGGGCCCAGCATAGGTAACTCTGCCCTGACATTCCTGACATTTGGTTGGACAATCTGTCCTGTGCATTGAGGGATATTTAGCAATATCCCTGCCTCTACTCATTAGATGCCAATAGCATCCTCCTGAGTCCCTGTTTACAACAACCAAAAATACTCCTGGGTTGAGACAAAATCTCCCCCTCTGTGTGAGAAACAGTAGGATAATTGAGCTTGTTTATTTTCAAAATAGCAAATGAAAAATAAACTTTCAGCTTTAAAAAATGAAAACAGAAAAAAAAAAACCCACAAGAAAAGAACAAATCAAAGATGGAAGACAGGACCTCCCTGCTCCTCAGGCTGGCATCATTTGGGCTCCCTGGTGCATTTCCACAGGCATGGCCAGTGTCTACTTGTCATCCTGAGGCCCAGGCCCAGGTGTCCAATCCTGGCAGTTCCACTGAACATCCTTGGGCTCTTCTCACCTCGTTCTCCAGCCTCCACAAAGGCTAAGCCAGGTCTCCAGAGAAGAAAGGAACGTTTCCTGGTTGCACATTCCAACAGCATTATTGCAACCTGAGCCCTTTGTATTTTTTGACATCCTGTTTCTGATTTCCTCGCTGGGCTTCTAGTACTGAATAAAGCTCCTTTGAAAGGCCAGTGCATTCCAGAGAAAATCAGGGCGCTCTCTGAAAATGAGAGCCCTGCAAGGATGAGCTAGCAGCCGGTGAGCACAAGACACAGCTCTTGTTTTCTGGGCCATCTTTGTCCAGTCACTTTAACTGAGACTCCGTTTTCTGATGAGGATAGACAACAGCACTTGGTTTGCCATAGATTATGCTGAGCAACACTTCCTAACGCAGACTGCTCTGTATGGCTCAGACCTAGAGGGAAGGTTCTGTTGTATATTCAAGGTTTTGTAAACTGTCAAGTGCATTTTAAAACATCCAAAATCTGTTTCAAATTATTACCTACCTCAGATACGGAGGCTTCCTTCCCAACATGCCTCCAGAAGTGGAAAGAACACAGTGGTTCAGAGCCCAAATTGCAGGAGAAGACAGCCCAGGAATCAGATCCCAGATAGGCGCGGGAGCTGGGCGACAGTCACCTCCCTGGCTTCTGTTTTCTCACATGTAAATGAGAATTTAATATACCGGTGATTTAAAGCACTTAGCACTGGGCAAGCTATTAGAGAGACTCATCCATATTAGAAGCTGCTGTTGGGCACACTGGGAGCCTTTGGCAGATGGAGTTTTAACTAGGAAAGCAGAGAAGGGGCTGGGGGCCTTGAGGGCAGCAGTGGAATGCTGAATTGGGGAAAGCAAGCTCCCCATGAGAGGTCAGAGACAATGAGCGGACCTCACATACGTGCTGCCAAGCATAACAGAGCTCAAGAACATTCTAGAAATGTCTGTCTGTCTCTGCCACCAGAACAGACTCACTGCTCCTATTTCTGTTTCTCTGTCCCATGTGAGTAATGGCTCAAGCCTGGTCTCTGGGACTCTGGTGTCCAGCCCTTCCCCAGTGGCATTCTATCATCAAAGATGCTCACTCTGCTTCCTGAAGAGTCACATACCCACAGGAAGAACACTGGAAGCAAATTGTGGTGCATTCCTGAGAAGGGTCCCCCACCTTCTGGTAGGATGCAGGCAAAGTATCCCCAAGTTCCACACCACCAATCCCTGTGTTTCTGGGTGGTGTCTTTTGTTTTTCTTGCAGCACTGGGGACGCAACCAGGGTTTTTCCCAGCACACAGCCTACTGCTGTGCCACAGCACCCTCAGCCCTGGTACATCTTTTCTGAGCCTTCCCTCATCCCATGTCATTTACACAACTCTCTTGGCTGGGTTTCCTAACCTTGGCATGTAATCTGGATTTGCCCTTTGGGGCTCTCTGGCTTGAGACTCCTCTCCAAGAGATCTTAGCCTGGGGCTTCCCGTAAGCAGCCATGAGTGTAGATGTATACAAACTATGTCTGAACAGAAGCTCTAGGGAGCGAAAGATGTGAAATAGAAGTGGGTGAGGAAGAGTCCCAGGCTCTGACAAGACAGTATAGGAGTAGTAAATTCTGGGAGAAAGCAGGCCATGACCTCAGAGTTGTCCTAACAGAGGACACCTGACTGGGTACAGTTATCCATATAGGTAGAGTGCTATCATGTAGAATTTTAACTCTGTCCTGTCCACTCTAGGGCCAGGACACATATTCATAAATAGAGTCCTACAATTGGCCCCTTCCCAACAAAACTCCTGCAGTCTCTGCCCTGGGCAGAGCCCAGCCTTGGTGACATGAAGCTGGAAGGAGGGTACTAGGGACCTGGCTCTACTGCAGCTTCCTAGAGGAGGAACTCTGCTGAAATTATTGGACTATAGATGGAACTTTTAAAACTTATGTGGAATCCACTAAGGAAAGTGAAAACACCAGGCATCAGTCTGTTTACTCTGGGCCTCTCTAACCATGGTACATTTTTCATCAGGAGAGAAAATTAAAGCAAATAAAACCATGAGCACTTTCTCCCAGGAGAGGCCCAGAATTCATTTCTCGGTTCCCCAGCAGACTTTGAATGCTGATATTGAAATTTTAGGAAGAAAGAAAGAAAGAAAGAGAGAGAGAGAGAGAGAGAGAGAGAGAGAGAGAGAGAGAGAG
>NW_022196903.1:93732989-93752989 GCF_008632895.1 Mastomys coucha
AGAGAGAGAGAGAGGAGAGAGAGAGAGAGAGAGAAAGCTTTATTTTTCACTCTTGAAGCTCTCCATCCCTAGATCACTGAACTTATAGGCTGGAGTGGGAAGAGAGGTAGATTGGTCCCACAGAGCTTTGGAAAATGTCTCTCAGCTGATAAAAAGCCAGGCCCTGTGTCTGGATTCCTTCCCACCGTGCCACCTGTGTAACCTGGCAGGTACAAAATCCCCATAGACTTTGCTCTGCCCAATTCACAACTGTTGGTAATTGTTGAATGCAGCTCTTGGCACTATTGTGAGGATTAAATGAGATGGGACTGGGCACAACACACACACATACACACACATACACACACACACACACACACACACACACACACACACACACGAATGCAAAACAACAAATATTAGCTCAAACCCCCACCTTAGATGTGGAGGAGTGGTCTCAGCACCCACCCCTTCCCTTCGAATTAATCTTTTCTGCTCACACTCCTTTAAA
Organism: Mastomys coucha; assembly: GCF_008632895.1. Taxonomy (NCBI): domain Eukaryota; kingdom Metazoa; phylum Chordata; class Mammalia; order Rodentia; family Muridae; genus Mastomys; species Mastomys coucha. The sequence continues at coordinate 93,733,480 of NW_022196903.1, forward strand.
CACTGACTCCCAGATCTGGGATTCATTTGGTGATAAAGCTCGATGTTGTACAGTTCTATTGAGTTTTTATCCCTCTCTTGACTCCTGGGAAAGACCCCATGTTAGGGAGGGCAGCCCCTTGGAGTCGATACAAGACACTGGCACACCAAGTTATCAGCACAAAGGAGACCTGTTACCCCAGAGGGGCAAGCAAGGTGGGGAGTTGAGAATGAGGGGGGTAGGGAGTGAAGACAGGGCAGAGTGGGGGTGCTGGATCTGGCCAAGACAGACAGCAAGCAGCAACAGGTGTGTTGTTATTGTTGTTGTTGTTGTTGTTGTTTCATTGTTGCTGCTGTTGTTGTTTTTGCAAGAATTGGTTTTTAAGGAGAAAGGAGGGGTGTGTGTGTGTGTGTGTGTGTGTATGTATGTGTGTGTGTGTGTGTGTGTGTGTTGGTCTGTGCTAGGGTGAGTTGGTAAATCCTGATTGACCATGTTAGCAAATAATGAATTTTGATTCTTGGGCCTTGGTGGTCTGCCTCAGGAATGAGTCAGTAGCCAAATAAGTGCATGGGCCTCGGGGGCTGGCTTTAGGAATATAATCTAACAGTTTTTAGCAAGGCAAAGAGAAGGGTAAAGGACAAAACCTGTTGGCAGCACATTTTCCATGCTCAGGCCTTAGCAGACACCTGGGAGACTGAGGAAGGAAGACTGAGAGAGACAGAGGACACAGAGGCAGACAGAGAGGAGGAGAGAGGGACAGACAGAGACAGACAGACAGACAGATAGAAACAGAATCAGGAGGAGAGAGAGAAAGAGAGGGGAGAGAGGGAGAGAAATACAGTGAGGCAGACGGAGAGAGAGAGGAGAAGAGAGGAAAGAAGAGAGAGACAGAGACACAGACACAGAGAGGGAAGAGAGAGACAAGCAGAGCAAGAGAGAGAGAGAGAGAGAGAGAGAGAGAGAGAGAGAGAGAGAGAGAGAGAGATTAGGGCAGGTTTGCCCATATGGAAGTCAAAAGTTTTATAGCTCTAGGCCTGTGACTTCCTCCCAAAATTAGTCACCAACTCTCTCTGATGTCTATTAAGTCTTTAAGCAAATAAAACTCTGTTGGCTTGCTCCCACCCTGTGGCCTATAGGAGTTGCCAAAGAGGAGCTGGGTGACACATTTTGTTTGTTCATTTGGGTTTGGGGGAGATAGGGTCTTAAATGTGTGGTTCAGACTGGCTAAAACTCTGTGCAGCCCAGGGTGGCTTCAGACTCAAGGTCTTGCTTCCTCTGTCTCCCAAGTGCTAGGATCACAGGTGGCTGCTGCTGTACCAAGCCTGGAGTCCTTCCCCAGGAATCAAGAGAGGGCCACTCTGTCAAATAAAACCATACAATGTCTACCTTAATCATCAAATGAATCCCATATTTGGGAGTCAGTCTTAAAAGGAGTGTGAGCAGAAGAGACTGATGCTAACTAAGAGGTCCCTCCTTAGACTACACCTGTGCTCCTTGGATGCTGTACTCTGAGGGGCCCTGACCGATACTTTTTTTGTTGTTGTTGTTTGGGTTTTTTGTTTGTTTGTTTGTTTGTTTGTTTTTTCGAGACAGGGTTTCTCTGTATTGCCCTGGCTGTCCTGGAACTCACTCTGTAGACCAGGCTGGCCTCCCAAGTCCTGGGATTAAAGGCGTGCGCCACCACGGCCCAGCAGATGGATACATTTTTAACACATAAAGATCTGGGCCAGGGAGATCTCTTAGAGGTTGAAGCGCTTGACAAGCAATTGTGAGGAGCTGAGTGCAGATCCCCCAGAACCCAAGTAGAGCCAGGCCCAGACTGTTAGGACAAGTGTCTGTAATCCCAGCTCCCCTAAGGTGATATGGGAAAGATGGAAAGCAGAGCCAGGAGAATGCCCAGAAACCTGAAGACCAGCCAGCTTGGCACACAGCCCAGCAAACTGCAAAGAGACTCTCCAATAGGAAAGAAGGGTCAACACTGAGATTGTCTTCACACACACACACACACACACACACACACACACACACACACACACACACACACGCACACACGTGCACACGCACACGCACACAAACACTGATTTACTTTTTTTTAAGTACCTGCTCTATCAGATGGAAGACAAGAGTGGGCAAGTGAGGGTGAGGAAACCACTTAAGTTCCTAAAGCACGCACTTCAAGGGGCTGAGGAACTACTAAGAAAATCACACTAATTAGAATATTAAACCATAGGCTGTGCATATTGGATCAGGCCGCTTGCCTGCGCATAATCATATTTTAGCTGCAGGTAATGGGAAGCTCTTGGGAATTTTAAGCTCCAAATGGAGGGGGTGAGGATGCTCTGCTTTCAGAAGGTAATCCTGATATCTTAGACCGTATGAATGAATGCTAGTTTCTCTCTGCCCTCACAGGCCCAGCCTACATGCTGGGTCATGATGGAGGCCGCCCTGTCAAATTAACAGCTGTCATCCAGGATCAGGAAGGGAGCAGGATTCTGTTCTTCCATAATTCTGTTTGTTTTGGCCACATCATTAGGAAACAGAAGTTAGACATCGTCTCCGTTTAACTGTAGCCCATATGAGGAAAGTGACTGGGGACTCAGCTATCTGTCATCATGACTATTCATAGGGAAGGACAAGAGCAAACGGGGACTGTGGGCATTTAACCTGGAGCCCCCTTTACCTGAAGACAAACTCGCCTTGGGAGCCCCCTCTGTGAGTGCTGCAGCTGTGAGCTCTCTGAGGGGAAGAGCAGGAGATAGCCCAACTTGTGGCTGCTGCGCGCTGGTGTGCTGGGACTCTATTCCTACTATCTGGAGAGTGTGTTTGATATAGATTTGCTGAATGAGGAAGAGAACCCAGCAACAGGCCTCGCCCTACAGTTAGCTCATCAGAATATCAGGCCTGGTCGATTGATCTTTTTCATCAAGTGCTGAGGTAAGCAGAACATGAAACCTGGACTCTTGGGATTCTTGGCTCATAATTGCTCAATAAGGCATATTTGTGTGTGCTGGGATCATGTATGAGCTTCTGCCAATTAGGACACTAAGAGTTATCAACTACCAAAACAGCCCGGAAGCTGAATCTTACTCAAAGCTCCCTCAATTTTGGCCTTGCAAGTTGCAAAGAGTGTCCTGATGAACTTGCATACTTGAACTTCTGATCCGCAGAACAGTGAGCTATTAGCCAGATGCTATTGTGCTAATTGGTTATACAGAGATAGAAAACAAATTCAAGTGTGACCATTAAAAAAAAAAAAATCTAGAAATTTCTCCAGGCATCTGTAGGACATGGATTTCAAGCTGCTCTTCCTGGCCTTAAATCCCAGCTCTGTCACTTCAGTGGCTAAAAGACTAGCAAGCTGGGCCTGGGGCTCCCTGTGAACTATGAATGAGTACACAGTGGGGAGACCTGTGTTTGTTGCTATTTTTTCTTATTGCTGTGATTAAAATATCCAACAAGTCAATGAAAGAAAGGAAGCATATTTTTGGCTCACAGTTTGAAGGCTCAGTCCAACATGGTGGGGAAGTCAGGTGGCAGGAGCTTGGGGCAGCTGGTCACATGGCATCTTCGGTTAAGAAGCAGAGGACACTCTCAGAGATTGTTTCTATGTCCTTAAATCCTGTTGACTTGACAATCAAGATTACTTAATTGTCCCAGTGCCCCAATCACCCGTCTGTGAATTCAGCTACCTGTAACCCCTTGAGAATAGTAAACGGGACATTCCAGAAATTGAGTTTAGTTGAGTGCAGAACAGTTCAGTTCAGTTCTATGCAGTCAGTGCAGTTCGTGGAGTTCAGAGGCAATTTTGACAAGCAGAGCAACTCAGTCAGAAGCTGAGAAAAGCAAGTTTGAATGATTAGTCAGCTTGGAGAGGAGTTTGAGCCAGAACAGCTGAGTTGAACCAGCCAGCCAGTTAGAGTTCAGAAAGACCTAGAAAGAGTGAGTTTACTCAGCAGTAAGCTCGAGACAACAATTACATCTGGAGAATAAAATGTTACTTTTTTACATCCTTCTCTGGCTTGCCTAGCCCCATGTATAGTGCCCCGTGTATAGTATAGTATAATATAGTACATTACACTATAATATAGTACAGTACAGTACTGCAGTCAAATGTAAGTATTCCTTTTTGTTCTACAAAACACACATCAATATCCAAGAGAACAATTCGAAATCATCCAAAGAGAAGTGGGAAGCACCACCTTAAATTATAAAATGTGAATGTTCAACAAGACATATTGGGGGGGGGCACGTTCAAACAGCTTTTATTATGGATAACATCATTGTTAGGTTAATATTGTTATTCTCTTCCTGTGTCTTATTTATATGCTGAATTTTGTCACTGTTTGGTATGTATATGGAAGGAATGTAATATAAACTAGCTTCAGTAGTATCCGTGGTTTCAGACATTCTTTGGGGGCCATTGAACATACACCCCATGGGTAGAGGGGACTTCTAAGGGACCTCCTCACAAGGTCGTGGTACGAATCAAAGAAAGGAAGACACGCGCAAAGAGTGTGCCTGGCATGTGGTACCTCTTTAGGAAGCCCTCTTAGAATGTCCCTCAAAGCCTAGGTCTGAGAGACATGGGTCCCCATCCCCACATGCCCCCACCCCATCAGAAGCTGCCAGTTTGCTGTGCTGTCATTGTCTATCCAGCCCTGCTGGCTCCTGTGCCTTCCCATGCTACTCAGAGGCACTTGGGCTTCCTGTTGTGATCCAGGTGGACAGCTAGAAAGTGAGGCAACTCTACTTCCGACATAACCTATGCAGCTGGCAACATTCATCGGCAGACTATGCATTCTCCCCCTGAGTCCTCCTCTATTTTTTTTTATTTTATTTATTTATTTTTTTTTTAGTTGGGGGTAGGATTCACAGGGCTGGCTGGCATTTGGCTCAGAAGGAAATATACAAAGACTCTTGTATATCTGAAGATCCCAATAGGTGAAGGATAAGTAGCAGAGAAGAGCTCTTGAGCTTCTGATCCACTTGGAGCTGCCGCTGATACCCCACTTTGGAACACAGTGGACAACATGAGGCTGCGAAGGAAAACGTCTGTCCCTTGGTGACCCCAACATCCAAGCCCACTAGATTCTCAGCATTGTAAGAACAGGCCACTCAAGGGTCCTCTAGCCTTGTTCTGCTGTGCTCCCAAATGAGCTCTGGGCTCTGGGCTCTGCCAAGGAAGAGGAAAATGCCACTTTAAGGCCAAAGCCATATCCCTGCCTTATCTCCACTGGCCGGAAGACCTGGGGAAAGGGCTGTGTGGGAGAAACAGGGTGGCCGAGTTGTTCTGCAGCCAGGGGCAAATGGCCAGGGAAGGAGGCCCAGTGTGCTACCGTTCACATCAATAAGACACAGTCTCAGGGGTTGGTGGGGTAGGGTGAAGCAATAGGAGAAAAGGTTTTCACGGCCACACCTCCCTCCTTCATCCAGCTAGGAAAATGATCGCTGGTAACAAACACTTCAACATCTGGGGTTTGGCCTCACTTTGGAACAAAAGGAGAAGAGCTGACCACTTAGCTACATCCCACCCTGAAACTTGTTCCCAGAACAAGAACTTGATTTTAGTACAAGAATTTTTTAATTATTGATGATTGTTCTTCCTGTTCACACCCCCTTTCCTTTCTTTCCCTTCTTGCTTCTTCCCTCTCAGCTTCCTCTTCTTCCTCCCCTGTCTCTCCCTTGTCCTTCCCTCCTTCCTTCATCCCTTCCACTTCCCTGGCTCTTCCATTCCTCCCTCCCTTCTTATCTCTCCACTTTTCTCTCTTCCTCTCCCCTTCTTTTCCCTCCTTCCCTTCTTTCTGTCCCTCTCTTCCTTCCTCACCTTCTTCCCTCTCATGCTCCTTCCACATCTAGATTTCTTTCTTCCTCCATTCTTGGTCTTCCTCCTCCTCTCCTCTCCCTTCCTTCCTTCCTTCCTTCCCTTTCTCCTGCCTCCCTTCTTACACTACCCGTTTCTACCCTCCTTCTCAGCTCCCTCCTCCTTCCCTCCCTTCTTTGAGGGAGCCTTGGGCCTCTAGCATTGACATTGCCTGAGAATTAATAACTGTACTGTTTGACCTTGCTGCAGCCTGGTGGAGTCTGAAGCCGAGTGGTGTCCTGGGAGGATGAAGACACACATAGAAGCTGGAAAAGTGGTCCCCAGCCCAAGCTTCTGTCTCACCAGCCAGACAGCCAGACAGAGTCGCCCACTCCTTCAGGGGAAGCAGTCACTGCAGAATGAGAAAATACTGCGAAGGGGGGCAGAAAATCTACAGTTTGTCTTTAAGGCAGAGCTAGATGTGTGTACACATGAAGAATAAACATACTCCCTAGTCCCAGATTTTCCCTAGTCCCAGATACACAGAAAGACTCCACCCTTGGGAGGGGAGGGAACATAGGACAGTGGGGACAGAGCCAAGTGAGACAAGGGCTTCAGGTCTCTGGGAAGCCTGCCATCCATCCTGTGCCAGGGAGCCACATGGCAGCCAGGCTGTACCCAGCCGTCTTTCTCATGGCCATCTGCTGGGAGGCACTCGTGGCCACACTGCCAGCCAATCACACAGAAGGATGTAGGTCTTTGATGCCAGTGTTTGCCTCAGCCTGTGTCTGACTCCCTGGGGCCCCCTGAGTCACAGTCTCCTGCATCTGAGTGTGGGGTTGCTGACTGGAAACCATGATCCCTGGGCCCACTGGGGCCCAGGTGAGGCAAGCAGCAGCTCTGGCTATCACCTCTTTCCTTGGCACACACATCCATCAACCTGCCTTACACTCAGGCTTTGATTTCAGCTTTGCAAGGCCCACCATGGGAAGCCAGGGCTTGGCTCCCAGCTTCAGCCCTCATGGGAAGAAACAAACTATGGATGACTTATAGTGTAATGGACTGTCAGAATTAGGAAGGTACTTTTCTCCCATCCTTCCTTCATTTGTTCCTCATTCATTCCTTCTTTCTTCCTCCCCTCCCTTCCTTTCCTCTCTTCCATGAACCATATACATACTGTGCAGAGTCTCCTACAAGTACAGGATTATAATAGACTCTAGGATAGTCAGTACTGATCACATAGACAGATCTTGGCTTCGTGTAACTTATCTCTGTTAATGTACTGTATGTATGTAATGTATTGTATGTATGTAATGTGCTGAATGTACTGTATTATGTAATCTACTATATGTATATAATATACTGTATATATGTAATGTGATATATGTACTTTGTGTATGTAATGTACTATATGTAACAAGATGCATGTACTGCATATATATAATGCTCTGTATGTACTGTATATATGTAATATGCTATATGTAGTATATGTATGTAATGTACTTTATATACTACATGTATGCAATGTTACTATATGTAATGTGCTGTCTTTATGTAATACACTGTATGTACTGTATGTATGCAATGTGCTGTATATATGTAATGTGCTGTGTGTACTATATGTATGTAGTACACTTTATGTACTTTTATGCAATGTACTCTATGTAACATGCTGTCTGTACGGTATTCATGTAATGTACTGGATATACTGGATATAACTAAATGTGCTATCTATACTATATTATGTCACCCACTATATGTACTGTATATATGTAATGTACTATATGTATTACTGTGCTATATGTACTGTATGTGTAATGTACTTTATATATTGTGTATATATAATGTATACTGTATGATGTAATGTACTATATGTATATAATGTACTGTATGTAATGCAGCAATGAAACAACCAGGCAGGCCCTCCTCCTGAGGCCTTATATGCAGTTACTGATCAGTGAGGGAGGAGACAGTGTCTTCAGTGGTGTAGCCCCTGAAGAATTGCCCATGTTCTTCTAAGTAACTCTAACTGAACTCACTGGTGCAAGAAGAGGGGGTGAGGAGCACAGAAGTAGAGGGCAACTAGTTAAGAACAGGAAGAGGATGGGTGAGGGAGGGGTGAAGAGACGGTAACAAAGAGTGGATATGGTAAAAACATATTATATACATGTATGCAAATGTAATAATGAGGGTCGGGGAGATGGCTCAGTTGGTAAAAGGGTTCAACCCAAAAGCCTTATGATCCAAGTATAAACCACGGAACCCACCTTTTAAAAATTGGCTAATATAGTAGCAGTGCTGTGCATCGTAGGAGATGGCAGGTGCAGATAGGAGGGTCACTCAGAAAGTGTGGGCCAGCTAGGCTGGACTACATAACCCAGTAGCAGAAGGAAGAGAGACCCGGCCTCAAGAGGGTAGAAAAGGAGATCTATCTATCTATCTATCTATCTATCTATCTATCTATCTATCTATCTATCTATCTACCTATCTATCTACCTATCTATCTATCTATCTATCTATCTATCTATCTATCTATCTACCTACCTACCTATCTATCTATCTATCTACCTACCTACCTATCTATCTATCTATCTCTCACTAGCTCTAACTCTATTTCACACACACTAAGTCAAAATGCTTATTATTATGTATAGCTACTATATGCTGTTATGCTGCACTGGCTAGTTTCATATCAACTTGGCACAAGCTGGAGTCATCAGAGAGAATGGATCCTCAGTTAAGAAAATGTCTCTGTAGAATATGGCTGGAGGCAAGCATGTGAAGCATTTTCTTAACTCGTGATTAATGGGGGAGGGCCTGCCATTATAGCCAGTGCCACCCCTGGCCCGGTAGTTCTGGGTTCTATAAGAAAGCAGACAGAGCAAGCCAGTAAGCAGCACCCGTCTGCTACCTCTGCATCAGCTCTGCCTCCAGGTTCCTGCCCCATTTGAGGCTTCTGACCTCACTGCTTTTGATAATGAACTGTTGTTGGGGCAGTGAAATAAACTGTGTGAGTGAAATAAATCCCCTTCCTTCCCATGGGGCTTTTGGTCATGGCAGATCATCACAGCAGTGATAACCCCAACTAGGACACATGCTCATCCAAAACTTTAAAAAAAGAAAAACCAAGTGTGAGGAGTATTTGACTTGGATGAAACGGAGGTCTTTCTAATCCCCTGCCCTACAACCAACAAGCAGCTTCTGAGCCCAAGGACCCAGATCTTCACGGAGGGGAGTCAGCAGTAAATAGTACACTGCAGACTCTCTTCTGCGGCTCTGTCCCTGCCAAGAGGCACCAAGAGAATGGAGGGGTCATAGCCGCCCGGCAGGACCACCTCACAGAGTTGCTGAATAGAGTTCTATGTGGAAAGTCAGGCAGGGCTGGAGCCAATGCAGGCAGGCTCCCGGCTCTCTGGCGGCAGTGCCCAGCACTGCCAGCTGCCAGCTGGCTCTGCTAATCACCTGTCGCCAAGGATGGAGCAGGAAGCAGAGAAAGAACTGAAGAGGCCCAGACAGAAGGCGCTGGAGCACAGCAGGCTGGCATCTCAGAGATGGAGGCTGCCCAGCTGGCCTCCTGGTAATAGCTCTGCTCTTGCAAGGAATCATTTGGCAGGTCCCTGCCTTCTTCCTCCCAAAGGCTCCCTGGACCTGCTTGTTCCTGCTCAGAGCAATGTCTCCGCTTTTCCCCAGGGCTCCACAGGAATTGTTGAGGGTGAGTTTTGGGAAAATGCAAAGAGAGCAGAAGCCAGGGGCTCTTTCTAAGCCAAAGCTTGTCTAATAACAACTTCATGTAAGTCACAATGTAACTAATTCTTTTTTTTTTTATTTTAAAAAGGAGAAAATTAGTTACAATTTGGGCAGCGTGTTTCACTGAGCCTGTGGTGTACTAAATCTAAATAGAAAGTACTGTGGTGCTTGGTCTTATTCCTTTGTACCAAGTCTTCTCAAGCTCTACAAGATGTGTCACTGAGAACTTACATCATCACCATCTATACTGTTCAAGCTGGAAAGTCACACATACAAAAGGAAGTCTCAAATGCCTGAAGTAAGTTTACCATTTTGTCTTGGGCCACATTCCTCACTATGCTTGGCCTCCATTTGGCCCACAGGCCACAGTTTGTGCGCACCTGCTACTTTGTGTTTTATGCCATAGCCCACTGCTCTCCAGATTGGCTGTATCATCCAAAAATATACCTCTTGCACTCAGGGAGGCGCCTACTGAGTGAGGCCCTCCATTTGTCTCTTCCCAGCCTCAAAATGTCAGCCCTTGGCTCTCCCTGGTGCCTTCCAGAACAACCTCTGGTTTCTGCATGTGAGCAGGCTAGGGGAGGAGGAATCCTGAGTTAGCATCCCTGGACCTGCCTAGAACTGACACAAGTTCACTTACTGCAAGTTCACAACTTGGCTTTCTGATTGGTACCTTGCCTCAGACTCCCAGGCACTAGGGGTGGGATGGGGTATGTGTGACTTGGTTAATGTAAGCCACATTCCAAGCTGAGTCAGCTCAAGATTCTCCCTTAGAGATGGTCTAGGTAGACAGAGAAAAGGGTCTGGGAGCTGCACCAGGCTATCCCACTGTGAAGCTCCAGCTCAGCAGTGGGCTGGACTCTTTTTTTTTTTAAATCCCTCGGTGTCTTTAAATGCACCCAGAAATTCTTGGACAGGACATCAAACACACATTTTTTTGTATAGCCAACCCCTATAGATTCTAGCCTCCCGTTACACATGTTCCAGTTCCTCATATACAACAGCATGGAATCTGCACAGAGCCTATGCACATCTGCTTGTGTGTGCTTGGAATCATTACTACTGGTCAGGCCTAATGGGATGCAGATACCATGCTAATAGTTAGTATATTATACAAAGTAATGAGGAAAGAAAAGAAAAGACGCTCAGGAAAGACACAGTCTTGCCAGCTAGGTGTGTGTGTGTGTGTGTGTGTGTGTGTGTGTGTGTGTGTGTGTGTGTGTGTATAAGCCAGAGTCAACTTCTGCTGTCAACCCTCAAATCTCTTACCATCTTGTATTTTGAGACAGAGTCTCTCAGTGACCTGGAGTTCACCGAGTCTGCTGGGCTAGCAAGCCAGCAAACCCTAGGGGTCCAGCTGTTTCTGCATCCTTAGCACTGGGATTGTGAGCCTTAGCCACCATAGCTCTTTTCCATGGATTCTGGGGCCTGAGTTCAGTCTTTACACTTGTAAGGTGGTAAGCATTGTAACAGCGGAATCACTTGCCTACTCTGACCTGAGGGAGGGAGCAGAGAGTCTCCTGCTCCCGTCTGCTGTCAGTTAAGGGATGTTCACAAGGACTTCAACCAGCAAAATGAGACTCCCAAGCATGGAGACAGAGGGGCTGACAGTGAGTAATCAGGTCTGTGGGCACTGAGGGATGGCCTTGTGTTGGCCCCAAGAGCTTCTGTGTCCACCTAGAACCTCTGCATCATGAGATGCATCACATCATGAGATGCATCATGAGCTGTACCGTGCTTAGAGAGTGGCTCCCATTATATGAGTTCCCCCCACCCCCTGCCTCCCGGGAGTCTGCGGCAAGACACACATCAGAATGCCAAGCTGTGAACTTGCAGTAAGTGAATTTGCACCAGCTGCTAGGCAGGCCCAGGGATGCTAACTCAGTCTCAGCAGGAATCCTCCTCCCCTAGCCTGCTCTCATGCAGAAACCAGAGGTTGTTCAGAAAGGCACCAGGCAGAGCCAAAGGCAGCATTAAAATCTCTGTGATATAGACTCCCCCTCGGTGTGATTGGTTAACATATGGTACTTATATAAAGGTCCATGTCACCTGTATGAACACAGATTTGGTACCCAGGAGGATGGAAGGAATGTTGATGGATGGGAGGCCAGCCGATAGATGAATGGCCAGCTGTCTTTGTTTAGCCTTCCCAAACGTGGTCTCTGAGATCAGGACAGCAGTGCTGGTAGCTCATTTTTAAAAAGGAGGAGGCATCAGGGGACAGGCAAGGATAGAGAGAAGGGACTGAAGTAAGAAAAATGCTTTTAAGCCACCACCCCTGTAATTGATGGGCACTCAGTTCTACTAAAGAAACTCTTAGGGTCTGTGTGGCAATGTACCTTCTGAGCTGCTCTGTCTTGAGAGGACAAAGGGAGATACTTATACACCCACTTCTAGCAACAGTCAGCTGAGGGGTGCTCAGAAGGAAACCAGCCAAAGGCAACTCCACAGCAAGGAAAGAGAGTTGCTGGCAGCATACAACCAAGTCAGCAGGCACTAAGGTGGTAGCAAGAAGGGCATAGGTGGGACGAGGGCATAGGTGGGGCGTAGCCATGTCAGTGAAGGGAAGCATGGTCCATGAGTTCCTGACTTTGACCAGGCCAGGAATAGACTGGCAGCCCTGCCTCGGACTCTGGCATTGCCTTCAGAGCTATTCTGCTCACTTCAGGCCAAGGGGTCACTCATACAACCAAGTTGGAATGAGCTGAGTTTCAGGCACTCATCCCATAGAGTGACTTGTTCCAGACTGTGACCTGCAGGTGCCTTTGGTTGGATTCCCAGAAATGTCTGACCCGAACTCACCTCTTCTGTTGATGACTGTTGGCTGACTTGTAGGCACAGCAGGGAAGCCAGGCTCTTTGAGAATGTTGGAGCCCTGTGTTTTCCCCTTCTCGAGGTTCTCAGCTTATGGCAGGCACACTCTAGCTCTAGTGTTGGGCTGCTTTCTGGCATCTCTGTGTTGAGAGCAAAGTCAGCCATGGAAGTCACAGGAAGAGGGCCCAAAGGGCTCCTATTATCTATCTAGATATGTTTGTGTCCCCTATTTATATATCCACTTAACTATATGCATGTTATAGGTATGTATGTGCATATCTATCTATCTATCTATCTATCTATCTATCTATCTATTCATCTATCTTATTTTGAAAGGTGTATCCTCATGGGGGCAAGATCAGGGAGAGGCCTTGATGGTCCTCAGGGGACCTCGTTTTATTAAATCAGTGTATTCGAGTTGTTGTTTAGTCATATTCCTTTCTAGAATATCATGTACCTGTATCTTTGGATAACTTGCACATCTACCTCGTTTTAATCTTTTCAAGGCAGCATGCATTTGAGTAGTGGGTGGGGAGGGATAAAAGAAAGGGAAAAGAGATAAGAGAAAAAGAAAAGGAAAGGAGGGAGATGAGGAAAGGAACAGTAACTCCAAGTTGAAAACTAAGCATGGTGCATCCTTTAACACAGCAAGCTAGCAAGAGCCTCCATTTTCCACAGGGCCACAGAGTTCCAGGCGCACTGGCTTGTGGGGAAATAGATACCTCTCTTGGGACTGAGGGTTAACCAGCCAGTTCTCCATTGAAGCAGCAATGCAGTGGGAAGAGGAAGAACAGAAGTCTATGTATGGGGTGTGTGCATGTCATTTTTCCATAGTACTACAACAGGAGGAAGGCCCAGTCACAGGAGGCTAGATGGCCCTCTGGCCTGTCTTCTCTCTCTTGCCCCACACATCTGTTTCCTCCCCAGGGCCTCCTCTGCCTCCCAGAAGAATGGTCTGTACCTAATTCCCAGCTTGGATCCACTGGAGGAACCCTGCCCGAGGGAGAAGCCACCTGGTTCTCTTACCATCTGGAATATTTTCAGAATGGCAGTTTAATGTTCTAAGTCTCAACATTCAAGTCTCAATTCAAATGCCTGCACTTCAGAAGTTGTCCCTGTAGACACCTGTCCCCTCATAATCTCTCTGTTTTGTGTGTGAACTTGGCTAGCATCTAGTCCCTATTTATCTGGTACAGCACTAGTCTAGTCTTGCTGGGATAATATTGTACATATGATTAAAGTCCACACACAGGTACTTTCAGTAACTTAGTCCAGAGAAAAGACCTTACAAACAAGGATGCCAGGAAGAAGACAAAACTCGGCTTTTAGACTGTGGCTTCCATTATATCTTGAGGTTTCCAGGCCTCCTTCCCAGTGACCAGCCCTACAGCTGCTGAACTAGCCAGTCCTTGTCATTGTCTAAGCCAAGTCCTTGGAATAAATTACACAGCATTCATGTCGTTCCGGTACCTTCTCTGAGTGACACAATATCCTACCATCCCTGTAGTCTTTTGCAGATTGCTTTAGAGATGCTGATTTGGTAAACAAGACTCCAAAATCGGGGCTGGAGAGATGACTCAGCAGTTAAGCGCACTGGCTGCTCTTCCAGAAAATCCTGGTTCAATTCTCAGCACCCACATGGTGACTCATACCTTCTGGTTATCTAGTTCCAGGGGATTTGGCATCCTCTTCTGACCTTCCCAAGTACTATATGCATGTGATACACAAACATACACACAGGCAAAACCCTCAACCACATAAAATAAAGTTTAAAAATAAGTTTAAAAAAAAATAAAAGAATCTAGGATGTAATATTATATTGGGGAGGATACAGATATTCTAAAATACTTACAGATTTTCTGAAATTCAAATACAATTGAGTATTCTATATCTGCTCTTCCTGAAATTTCAACTTATTTCTTCTTCAGCTGCTTCTTTCTGGCCTGGCTCCCAATCTAGTCAGTGAGCCCTATGAGCACAGGAGACATCGTGCCAAGTTCATGGCTCTTTCCCCAGGTCCCAAAACAGTGCTTATAAAGAGGCAGTACTTACTGGGGATTTGTGGAGTGGATGAAATCAATAAATGTAGTTACATTATCTGCATGCAAGCTTGCAGCCTTGAGACTCTCAAGTCATCCTGCAAACATACAAAAGAGGGCTGATGTTGGCTGTGACGGTACACACTCTAATCCCGGTGCCCAGGGAAATGGAGGCAAGAAGATCAGGAGTTCAATGCCATCCTTAGCAACAGGGTGCTCCAAAGCCAAGCTAGGCTACATCAGACATTAGGATGGGATAGAGGTGAAGATGGGGGTGGAGAGACAACTCAAAGTTTAACACTGGCTGCTCATCAGAGTACCCAAGTCTGATTTCCAGAACCTACAGGGGGATCTTACAACCCTAAAATGCCAGTTCCACAGGCTCTGACACCCTCTGGCTTCTGCAGGCACCTGTGCACGTGTGACATACACTCACATAGACACTTACATAAAAATAATATTAAGCCGAATGAACAAATGGCTAAACAAGACATCAATGTGTGTGGCCTTTGGACAAGATGTCCACTTTGACTCTACTATGATTGTCACAATTGTTTGGTTCTTTTAAGAGATTTCAGCTTTTGCTGTTTTATGCGAATGAATAGAAGCTGAGAAATGAGGGTGTTATGGCAACTAGGAGACTTGTCTCCTAAACTTGAAATCCCCCCACCTCCACATCTGTGGCGGAGGAAAGTGTGGGATGTAAAACCATGCCAGGAAGTTTGGTAAGGTAGCGCAGGTTGAGACCCGAAGACTCAGTGGACACATAACTTAGCGACTCTCAACTCTTTGCCAGACTCCTGACTTGGAATACGTGCCATGCTTCTCACCTAAAGCTTATTGGCTTAGCCAATAAGCTTCTCTTCCCAGACATTCCTCCCTGCAAAAGGTATTTAAGCTCAGACCCACCCTGAGAAAGTGGGTATGGTTTTACGCATCCATTTTCCACCATGACAATAAACTGTTTAGAACCATGCATGGACTGTCTCTTTTCATCAAGATCCTCAGTGGGGACCCATGGAGAAGGCCTTCGCCTACAGAGCTGCAGCCTAATCTCCCATGGGAGGCCTCTCTGAGCTCCCAGCCACAACCACAGCCAAGTTAAGGACAATCATCCCCTCTGGGACAAGCCGAAGAAGCTCTCCTTGTCCCATCCCACCACCACCACCACCACCACCACCGCCCGGACCCAGGCTAGACAGCATCCCCAGCCTTCGGGCCCCCAATTCCATTCTCTGCCCTTCTGTAACTCCCAGCGGTGCCTGGATGCCCAAGAGTCTAAGAACCCCACGGCCCCAGCCTCATTCAGGCCCAGGGACCCCTGAATCAGCTCCAGCTTTCCCATGTCTCAGACTGTGCTTTCCCATCCCCCACCCCCGGAGCGCTGCTGTCTCATGCTTCCCCACAGCCCAGCACCCACCCCAGGCAGCAGCAGTGCCTTCAAACTCCCCAAGGTCCGTCTCCCCAATCCGTATCCAGTCCCTCTTACCACAAGCTGTCCCAGTTAGAAGCTTTCCTGCTCCTTTGGGAGGACAGTAAAGGTACAACAGCTATGACACTACCTATCGACCACTGAAACTGTCCCCTGGAACTACTTGGTGTTGGATCCGGATCCCCTTTTTTTTTTTATACCATTTGGAGTCAGCAGTAGCTTTCAGCAAGTCTTGAAAGCTATTGTTTGCTTTGAGGCACTGACCTTTTGTTCTGCCTACAGCTAAGCCAAGCTCGAGTGACATCTCTCCCATAACATTTCCCAGCCTTCCAGCTGCCTTCCCCAAGCCCCACTCCCAAAACCTTTCTGGCTTTCCATGCCCACTCCTAGGACTATGCCTTATAGAGGGATTAGTGCACTAGCTAGCCTTACACAACACACCTGCGCCGCCAGCAGCCTTTTCTCCAATGGCAAACACCTCCTATCTCCAAAAGGAGCCTTTATTTACCAGGGGCTTAATGCCCATCAGGGTAGGAATGAACCTGAGCTCAGTGTTTAAAGACCTGGCTTTGAAGCCCACCTCTGTCCTTGGTAAACTGTGCGCCCCCTGACCAGCCATCGTACTGCAATCTGAAGCTGTTTCGTCGTCATCAAATGGGATGCAGCAAGGATGCTGAGAGATTTGCGTGAGGTCCTCTGGGGAGATTTTAATGTGGTAGACCTTAGCAAAAATAGGGCTTGAGTGAATGTCTGAATTAATTTACAATCTCTCCAAGAGCTGAAAAACAACAGGAGAAATTCTCCACATGAGAATAAACAGCTTGTATGTTGTCAAGAGTGACTGGGACATTGGATGGAACAGGACACCCATCTTACTCTCGTTTCCCCTACCAAGTGGGACAGACCATCTCTGTACCTGAGCAAAGTAGATGCCAGCCCACACCAAAATGTTCTGTCATTATGTCCTCACTCATGGGCTGGCAATTCTGGCTCTTTTCTCTGGGCTGAAACGTAGGAGCCTCGAGACCTGTTGGGTAAGTAAGGATTGGGTGGGGAGAAGCATGGTTTGACTTTGTGCCCAGCGCGATGCAATCCAGCCCCGCCCCTGTTTTCATCTCTAGAGACCCTATGTGACACTTAAGCTACTTTTCCTGTTGCTGCAATAAAATACCCCAACCAAAAGCAACTTTCAGAAGGATTATTTGGCTTAAGGTGTGAGGGGCCAGCCCATCATCATGGAGCCTCAGTCAGCTGCTCTGTCACCTTGTATCCAAGTCAGGAGGCAGAGAGACAGGTGTGGTCCTCAGCTGGTTTTCTTTTTACCTCAGCAGGGAGCCCCAGGTCATGGGATAGTGCTGCCAACATTTAGGACTGCTCTTCCCGCCCCAATTAAATTAGGAATCTAATTTAGATAATCCCTCCTAGCCATGCTCAGAGGCTTGTCTCCTAGGTAACACCGAATCCTGTCAAGTTGACAATCAATTCTATTGCGTACTGATACCCGAAGACTCCAGCACTGTTGACATTCTAGACTGATAATCGCTTACCCTGTGTGCCACACTCCCCTGTCTACATCAAGACAAAAGCAGCACCGCCGGCTCCTACACACAATGCCTCCTATCAGTGGTGCCAACCAGGAAAAGCCCCAGGGGGACAACATTGTCTGTAGTTAGGCATCCTTGCAATAACTGTCAAACTTGATGATTATTTCATGGGCTTTCATAGAGTTAAGAGCCCTGCACAGGGGGTAATTTTAAATTATTTTGCTCTAATTCCAAGGAAAATTAAGTTTCCCCTTTCTAAGATCCCTTGACATTTAAAAAAAAAATATTAACTGCAGGCCAGGGATATAGCTCAGTTGGTAGTGTGCTTGCCCAGCATGCATGAAGCCTTGGGTTCAGTCCCGAGCATTAAATAATGATGGGCATGGTGTAATCCTATAATCCCAGTACTTGAGGGCTAGAGGTAGGAGGATCAGAAGTTCAAAGTCATCCTCAGCTACACACTGAGTTAGATAAGACCAGCTTGGGCTAGAGATGCTGTCTCAAGAAAATATGAACTGCTATCAATAACAGAATACTTTTCATTTTATGGTTTGAAGTGTACTCCAGAGGCTTTCGTACTTAACCCCTTCTTCCCTGGCTGCTGCCGCTGTTTTAAAAGGGTTGTAATACCTTTGGGTGGGGAAAGCTGGTATGTGGTGGAGGCGGAGGATGAGGTCCTGTAGCCTGACTCCACTCCTCAGTCACTCTCTGCTCCGTGACTGCGGGAGCAATGTGGTCAGTCACTTCCTGCCTGCATGGGGGACTGTATCCTCTCAAATTGGGAGCTAAAATAAACCTTTCCTCCCTTGAATTGATTCTTGTTATTGGGTCACAGCAAGGGAAATGCAGGCAGGCTCTGGCATCACTCCATTCTGGTCCTAAGAAAGCACAAGCTCTTTATATGAGCAAGATGCGAGGATGAGGAAGAGGAGGTTGGGGAGGAGGAGGCAGAAGAGGAAGAAGAGGAGGAGGAGACAAGCTTACAAAACTATGACGTGTGTTGGTGAGTTCTAAATCCACATACTCTGCCTGCTATCTGTGGCTGTACAGCATTTTGGCAGCTGACAACGGCGCCCGTCTGTGACTTCACAGCTTCTGGAAGTTATAAGAAGTTGTGGCTTCTGACATCTTCTGCACTACTGTGTTTCTGACGACGTCCTGGATTTGGGGATTCTTGGGACTTGACTGGGAAAGTTCCACTTTCAAGTTTGCATAGCTGTTGGCAGGATCTGGCTCTTGGCTCACCGAGAGTGTTGGGTCCTTCTTGCTGTCACTTGGAGGTCACAGTCAGTTCTTGCCAGGTGAGCCACGAACAGCTCTCAGCATGGCAACTGGCCTCCGCAGACAGAGCTGGCAAGGGGGGTAGAGGCTGCAGCAAGGTGTAGGAAAGACACTGTGAATGGCACGGCTGCACCTTGACTCCGTTTTGTTGGTTAAAAGCAAATGGCTAGCTCAACGATATTCAAGAAGAGAGGATATCTCCTGGGCATAAGTACCAGCAGAGGAGACTCACCAGGGCGGCTCACCAGAGTGTGCTCTCCTATCTCCCACGTGGCTCCTGCATCACATATGTTCAGGCTCGCTACAGCTGTGACTTCAAATTCTGCTTTGGGGCTTAGAATTTACTCTGTATATTCCCTTGGTTGTGTCGGTTGCTATAGTTAACATCAAAGACTGGGTCATTGTCTCACAGTTGCACAGGCTGAGAAACCCAAGACCCAGCTGCCGAAGGCTTCCTTTTCTGCTAAGGGCTCTTCCTGGCTGGCTTCCTGCAGATAGACAGCTTCCTTCTCCTGAAAGATGGTATTTTACTCTGTGTGTGTGTGTGTGTGTCTACAACATGGATGGAAGTGTGTATTTCATCAAAGGAAGTGGCTAGTGTTTTTCAGAGGAAGAGATGTTGATTCATTTGAAATCAGCATCTTTAAAAAAAAAAACCAAAAACCTCCTACCTTTGCATGTAAAGCAAACCTAATCACTTGTTAAATCTCAGAAGTCCAGAGGCTGAGTCAATGTAAAACAGACAAACAGAAGCAGTGGGAAACTTCCAGAGCTTGGTGCAGATCCAGGAGAAGTGAGTATGATAAGTGGGATCTGGGAAGGCACTTTAAGGCCATCATGATGGGGCTGTGTCCAACAAAGGCAACATAACAGA
>NW_022196903.1:93757989-93791521 GCF_008632895.1 Mastomys coucha
ACTGCTCTTATTCTTGTACCAAAGGATATAAAGGTGAATCCACTTTAACCAAAGCAAAGGCTAGGTAAGGTCACCACCAGCCATTGAGCAATGCGAGTCGTCTCTGCCAACACAGAGGGCTTTGGTGCCCGCTCTTCAGGGAAAGCTGCCAGCCTCTGGGTTTCTCATTGGCTGGCTGACTGTAGAGATTTTTTATTATCACTCCCCATTAGAACACCACCATTGTCCTCTGACACGGTCCCACCCACCAGCCTTTACCTTAGCCACACATGCTGAGCTGGGCTTCGCATGGCCCACGCCCTCCTCTCTTGGCGCATTCTCTCTCCCTGGCACTTCCATTTAATGCTAGAAGTTTTCCATAAGGGTAGTACTCTGAAATCTGACCCAGAGGGCTTCTGGGTAGAATCTACTTAGCAATTTCCCAGTTAGGTGGCTTGGTGGATGTCATCTTTCAGACTCCTATAGGATGGGATAGTGGCAAAACAAACAAACAAACAAAAACCAAAACCCTCCAAGCTTAAGGGATTTTTTTGTTTTTTGTTGTTGTGTTGGTTTTGTTTTTTGTTGTTGTTTTGTTTTTTTGAGACAGGGTTTCTCTGTGTTGTCCTGGCTGTCCTGGTACTCACTCTGTAGACCAGGCTAGCCTCAAACTCAGAAATCCACCTGCCTCTGCCTCCTGTTCCCAAGCACTGGGATTAAAGGTGTGCACTACCACTGCCCAGCCAGGCTTAAGTTTTAAATGGGGAAAATTTTTGATTCATCTACATGACAATTTGTGTGTGGCCTTGGTGTTAGGTTCTAATGAATCTGCCAATAAGGAGATCCCTACCCCCACCACCACCACCTTCCCACTCCCACCCCCACCCCACACCGCCTGTCTGGCTTTTCATTCCTTCTCAGCTCAGGCTACTTTTCTCTGGGAATAGAAGTTCCTCTTCTCTGAATAGGCTAGGGGGAGCTCACCTCATCTTTCTGCTTTCAGAGTGAATGCTTTCCGAGTGAATTAGGTCCTAAGACCTAATGGATGAATTCCAGAGGATTCTGACACTGGGTGTCACTGGGCGGCACTGGGTACCTCCTGTCTTCATCAATGGGACCGAGGGCAAGCGCTAAGAGTCATTGGTCCTCTCTCCCATCCCACCCATGTGCGGAAGGGGAAACTGAGCAGCTGGGCCACCTGACAGACCACACAGGAGGCTCGATAGCAACAGGCAATTTCTAAAAGAAAGGCGAGGTCTGTCTTAGTGTCCTATTGCTGTGAAGAGACACCATGGCCACAGCAACTCTCATAAAGGAAAGCTTTTAATTGGAGGCTGCTTACAGTGTCAGAGGTTTAGTCCATCTTCATCATGGCGAGAAGCATGGTGGCATGCAGGCAGACATGGTGCTGGAGGAGTAGCTAAGAGTTCTACATCCGGATCTGCAGGCAGCATGAAGAGAGAAAGCCTCTGGGCCTGCCTTGGGCTTTCGAAATCCTCAAAGCCCACCACCAGAGACATACTTCTCCATCAAAGCCACGACTCCCATAGTGGCCTTTCAAATAGTGCCATTCCCTGGTGACCGAGCATTTAAAGGTAGGAATAGCCTATGGGGGCCATTCTCATTCAAAACATCACAAAGAAGGAATGCTGAGAGGAGGAACTAGCAAGTGTTTGCTTTGGAGTTCAAGAGAAGGGGAAAACCAGACTCAAATGTCAGGCAGTCAACCCACTGTCTCAAGGAACCTGCAGGCATAGAGTGCCTAACCTGCCCTCACTGACCTAACAAGGC
Organism: Mastomys coucha; assembly: GCF_008632895.1. Classification (NCBI taxonomy): domain Eukaryota; kingdom Metazoa; phylum Chordata; class Mammalia; order Rodentia; family Muridae; genus Mastomys; species Mastomys coucha. The sequence goes on from NW_022196903.1 coordinate 93,759,760, forward strand.
AAGCTCCCTTTGCAACTCTCTAGGTCATTTCAGCAACTTGAACCCATGACTGTCATCTCTGCTCTCAGAAGACAGGAGAATTGTTTCTCAGTTCCAAAATCTCTTTGCAAGGAAGATTTTTTAAAAAGCTATTGAGTGAGAGAGTTTTTCCTGTAAATCATGTGACCTTAAACAACAGAGATGTTTCTCGCTCCTGGAGGTAGGAAATGTGAAGTTGAGATATGCTCCCCCTGAAGACTCTGGGGGAAGATGTGTTCCAGAACTTTCTCTTAGATCCTGGTGTTGCCAGTACTTCTGGAAGTTCCCTGCAGTCTCTGCCTCTGTGTGTCTCCATCGTCTTCCTTCCCCATGTGTGTGGCTGTAGGTCTCTCTCTCCTCATGAATTAGTACCCATCCTCATGACCTCTTTGTAGCCCTGTCTGCAAAGACATTATATCCTAATCTGATCACACTTCTGGGGCTGGGAGTTTGGACCTGAACCCTGGCTGGAGAGTCACAACTCATCCAATATTCTTCTAAGGGCTGAGGTAAAGCCTATTCACTTGTGGCCCTGGGAATGCTGAGCGGCACAGCGGATGCAGCTAGCACCCACCCAGCCGGGACAAGGGAAACCTGGGGTTGAAGAAAAGGGACAAACCAGAGTCACCAGGGGCCAGCATGCATTCAGCCAAAGGTTCAACGTTTTCCTCGGCACAGCAGAAGTGACCAGGGACTGTGAATAAAGGACAAATTGTGACAGGTGGTTGGGGGATGCGGTATCCCAGGCTGAAGCACAGTGACTGAAGACACTGAGGCAGGAAAGCAAGGGGGAGCCCCAGCAGGGTTGCGGGGCTGAAGATTTCACAGGTGGCTTGCAGGAGGAACCTGCACTAGACTAGTAATCTACACGGGACAGACACGTGAGCGCCCAAGGACTCATGGAAGGGGTCATTACCTGGCATCTGTCTTCCAGTAGGGCAGCTGCTGGGGCCCAGGGCCATCTCTGCAGAAGGATTCAGGTGTGAGTCTTTAGGTGTGACCACAGAGGCAGCAGACTGGGAAACAGAGAGAAGAGGCTGCAGGACCCCCGACAGGGCCCCTGAGGGAAAATGCAGGTGCATGAGTTTCTGTGAAACAAAGCCAGGTTGACTGGAGCTAAGTCCTGGCAGTAGGCATGGGTTTGGAACTTGTCCAAATATGGGGTAAATTAATACTCCGGAGTGGATGGGACTGAAGACAGCAGGGACAGTGAGAGGAGAGGGGAATAAAGGCCAGGAGAGACCAGGAGAGACACACAGTGGTGGTTTGAATGGCATTTTAGGAGGTGTGGCCTTGTTGGGGTGGGCATGGCATTGTTGGCGGAAGTATGTCATTGGAGGCGGGCTTTGAGTATGTCATACACTAGAGCACCCTTTTCCTGCTGCCTGCCTATTTGGATGTAGAACTTTTAGTTACCTCTCCAGCACCCTGTCCTGTGTTTCCCACCATGATGACAATGGACTGAACCTCTGAACTGTAGGCAAGCCCAACTAAATGCTTTCCTTTATAAAAGTTGCCATGGTCATGGTGTCTCCTCACAGCACTAGAAATCCAAACTAAGTCACATACCCATGCACTGGGCTTCTTTAACCGAGTGTCCTCCATCACTAGATAACATCTATCCATGGCAAAAACCAAGGCCTTGAAGGATTTCATACTAACCTGCCTCGAAATCTCTGTCATGCTTCCAGGACTGAAAATAAAAGGTCCCACCTGGCTGGGGTCCATTTTGACAGGGAACCTTTGAGATAGAAAGCCTTTGCAAAAACTTAAGTGGTATGAGTTCAAGGGTCACCCAGGTCTAACACTGGGCTATGGATTTGACTCTTACTTGCCTGGGAGTAAGATGCCCAATGGATGAGCCTGGTCAGTCTTTTTCCTTACCCGTGACACTTGAAGGCTAACAAAACCTTGCCTGCTCTCAGGCTTACATTCAGCTACCTTTCTTATGCCTCCCAGAACTGAATGCCTAGAGGTAGCAACATCCATCCATAGTAGGCTGGGCCCTCCGCAATGAGTCATTATCCAAAACAATAAAACAAAACCCACAGGTCTGCCCAAGGATATAGTCTGATTGAGACATTTTCTCAGCTAAGGTTGCTTCTTTTCAGAAAACCCTAGCTTGTGTCAAATCAAAAAACAAATAAACTGGGGCTGGCGAGATGGCTCATCGGGTAAGAACACTGACTGCTTTTCCGAAGGTCCTGAGTTCAGATCTGAGCAACCACATGGTGGCTCACAATCATCCGTGATGAGATCTGATGCCCTCTTCTAGTGGGTCTGAAGACAGCTACAGTGTATTACGCTGGAGCGAGTGGATCCGGAGTAAACAGAGGTCCCGAGTTCAGTTCCTGAGTTCAGCCACATGATGGCTCACGGCCATCTGTACAGCTACAGTGTACTCCTACACATAAAATAAAATCAATCTTTAAAAAACAAACAAACAAACAAACATACATACCCCTATGCCCAGTTTAATGGACATTAAATGCACATTAAAAAAAAAAACTTTAAAAAACCCCAAATAAACGAACAACAACAAACATACCGAGACAGAGCCATAATTATGATTTCATGGTGATTCTCATTCCTGCTAAGCTGACAATGAAGACCAACTAACATGTTTGCCTAAAACAGTTAATATCCGGAAAATATCCTGAGACATGATATGTAGGTCACAGTCAATCATGTGCTTGGGGTAAGGCCTCCAGGAGAGAGACTTGCACGTAGTTGAGCACAGGGCCAAAGGGAGAGAGGGTGGGCTATATTTGTAGTCGATAGGACTTTGAAGGTCCCTCTAGTCACCTTCACAGAATTGAAGGGCAGGAGTTCAGAAGCCAGTGCTGACGGTGTGAGGTGGTAGTATTAGGTATGCACCAGACTCTTAGGGTGTTGTTACGAAGATTAAAGGAACTACTAGTTATAATATGCTTAGAGTCATGCCTGTCACAGCGTGGGCCCAGGGAAAACGTCAGGTAGTGCTCAGTACTTCTCAGCTCATCCTTCCATGCTCCCGTGTGGCAGGGCCAGCCTTGTAACACACCACACACACACACACACACACACACACACACACACCTCCAACACATGTCCCTAAGTGCAGTACTCACTAAGGATGGCTCCCTGGACAAATGGGCCAACTGGAGGAAAACTGAACTCTGCTGTTTATGGCTTCGCTATAGCGCCAAGTTTTCGGAACAGCTCACTTTTATCTGACAGAGCTCTTGGCAGGGAGCCCAGCTTTGAGTCACTACACGGTAGGGGAAGCCAGATGAACAGTGAGGTCCGTGCAAGGCAGCCTCTGAGCAGTGGCCGGTGACAAGAAACACAAGTTACAAGTTGTGTTTTGATTTTCGAGGTCATCGCTTGTTTGATTGACTTAGTTTGGGTTTTGGTGGTGGTAGTTTGTATCTTCACTCTGTAGCCCAGGCTAACCCCAGGTCTTCTCTTGTTTCCAGCTCCCCAGCACTGGAGATCCAGGTGTGGACTGCCATGTTTGGATTTTTTTTTTATGTGAGTGCTGGAGATGAATTGAGTGGCAATTTTACCCAGAGTCATCTCCCCAAAGATGCCATTGTTGGCTTATGAGCAGTTCCGCTATGCTCCTCCCAGGGACCTAGCAACCGCTTACTTCATCACCTACTACCATTACCTGCTGCCAGGTGCAGACTGCACACAGAAGGACGACTCGCCACCCCAGTAGGCTCTCACTCCCTGCTTCCACATGTTCCCCCAACCCCTAACTCTCTTTCTCTCCCCTTTCTTTTTGTCCTTCTCTGTCCTCCTTCTCTGCCCTCATGGCTCTGGTCCCATCTGTCTGCCTCTATCCCTTTTCCAGGTTCTCACTCTCTTCCCTTCCCCCAGTAAACTCCCTTTATACCAGGTCTGTTGCATGACGTGATTTCTCAGGAGGACACTGTGGCATGGGCCCACCATGGTACGCGCCTGCCACCCGCATTTATACTTCACAACAGCCATGACCAAGGTACCCCTTATAAAAGAATACATTTAGTTGGAGGCTTGCTTACAGTTTCAGAGGTTTAGTCCATTTCATCATGACAGGGAGCATGGTGACATGCAGGCAGGCACTGGAATTGTAGTTGAGAGCTGCATCCTAACCCATAAGCGGTGAGATCCATAGGCCTCCTGGTGACCAAGCATTCCAGCGTGTGGCCTATGGAGGCCATTCTCATTCAAACCATCATACTCAGCATCAACATTCTTTTTCTAGAGAATTCTCTACAAAGAAGAGTGTTGGGAACAACCCCTCCCTCTTCTGTCTAAAGTCCCTTAGAATTTTTTTTTTTAAATAGCATTTGTCATCATTTGAAGTTGTGTAGTTTGCTGCTTGGTCACTCTTGCCACACTCCCAACCCTGCCATTCAGTTTAAATTCCAAGCTCCATGAAAACAGAGCCCACACGGGCGACATGCCCAGGATGGGGTTTTTACCAGGAAGTTACGAGTCAAGTCATAGAAGGTCAAATGATTCAACCTCTGTTGCGTTCTGCAGGCTGAGGGGCCCTGAGCCTAGGTGCTCAGAAGATTAACCTCCTGTAATGCCGATCCCAGATTGACTTCAAATCCTAACATATTTGCATCTCCAGGGTAAAACATCTTAGGGATGGCACCAAAGTCTACAAACAAGTCCCACTCATGTGTCACCCACAATTATGCACACACAACCCTGAGGGAACTTCATACAGTATTTCTTAAATACCTTCATCTTATCATGTCTCACATGAAAAGAAACAACAGTAGGATTTTCCATGTGTAGGGTCATGTCGGCTCTGAAAACATTTTTTTTTTTTTTGAAATGTGTCAAATTTGGGGGTTGTTTTCAAACTAGGAATGCTTAGCTCAGGCAGTGATAGGTGTATGACCCTGGGGGAAAAAACCACTAACTGATGCTGGTCTGTGTTTGCCTTTAAAGGTGAGGTTAGCTGACCTCTCCCTAGGTTGTCATGAGAGATCCCCAAATACCTACATTGCTCAGCTTTCACGCCAAGTTGATGAGCGGAGTCCTCACAGTTCATGAGAGGTTTGCAGTGATCTGAACGTCAGCCAAGCGCACGTGTGGCTATGGGAGAGGACGTGGTCTGTGGGCATATCTACTGGAAGGGCCAAAGTTATGTTTTAAGTTTCAATTGCTGTGCTTAAGAGAGCTATAAAAGAAAGACACCTCTAACCTGTAGCCACCACTTGCCCAAGGACAGATAACTCCCTGACGTGCTGGGGCCTGTTGCTCATGTAAGATAACAATCCAGGTGTCTCCACTTCTATGTGCAAGGTTGGTTGCCCCAGCTACACAGGATGAAGACAGGAAGTACACAGCCTTGCGGGTTTTGTCTTTATAAGCACCTAAATAACGTAATTTATGTCCGTTCTCTGGGAATCCTAGGCATGTGCCTGGCCAATCTCTGTCATCTTGGCCAGTATTTAATAAATCTTGTTTCTAATTTGGCTCAAAAAAATTGTGGTAGTGATCATTTTCTCATCCGGTTGGATTAATACCACCTGTTGACTTTCTTATTAGACACCCGGACCCATGGTTACTTAGAAGACACACACCAAAGACTGTGTGGTAAAGGCACTGCCAGCTTGTACCTCACCGTCTCCTGGCTGCCCAGGTGTCTGTCTTAATGAGGCATAACTCTAGCAGCTGGGCCATAGTGTTATTATCTTATTATACAGCTTAGCCTGTGCGATGCAAGGAGACCTCACCCGCCCTTCCCCTGGGAAATCGAAGGTTTGGCTCTGAGGCCACCACGCCCTCAAGGGGACACTTAGTTCACACTTAATTCACACCCCAACCTCCTCCCCTGCTTACCTGTTATTTAACTAAGTTCATGCTTCTTATAGCTATGCCCAGACTCACACATCAGTCACTTCTGGCCACCAAGTGCATTTTTGCATTGTGATGAGAGGGGAGTGTGTGCCCAGCTGGCAGGGGAGGATGGATGCAGAGACTATAACAGGGAAAAGTGGACCAACGGGAACTATCTTGCGTGCTATTCTGGCTCCTGAAATATATCTTGCTTCTCATATTTCTCCTTTCTATTTCTACTCATGTGTCTCCACCCACAAAATGCACTTATTAAAAGGTGTGGCCTGTTTGCTTTCCCCTCCTCCTTCCCAGCCTACTCTTCCTCCCCTCCCCCGCTCCACTTGTCTCCCTCCTCCCCTCCTCCATCCTTCTCTACCTTTTCCCTCCTCTTCCACTTCCTCCTCCTCCTCTTCTTCTTCCTCCTCCTCCTCCTCTTCCTCCTTCTCCTCCTTCTCCTCCTCCTCCTCCTCCTCCTCCTCCTCCTCATACCCTTCTTTTTCTTTTTGGAGACAGGATCTCGGGGTCTCAGATCTCAGGCTTTGGCCAGCCTCAAAGTCACAGAGATCCTCCCGTCTCTGTCTCTGTCTCTCCAGCACTGGGAGAAAAGGCCTATACCATCACATCCAACCTTCTCTGCTTCTCCTTAAATGTCAGGTATTGAATCAAGGTTCCCAAGCATGTTAGACAGCCACCAAGCTACATCCTCAGGCAAAACTTGCTACTGTTTCCTTTTGTGTGTGAAGTCCTTATACTGACCCAGGGCCTCAAGACACTTACTAGGCAAGCTTCTGAGCACTGAACTCCACCTTCCTCCGGTGTTCTTGACTTCTTAAAGATGAACATAACTACTAACAATGTTGACACACCCTCAGTGTTGAATATATTTTATTTTTATCCCATTCAAGGGGGATAGTACCATCTGTCTGTATGTATGCCTGCAATATATAAAAATCAAGAATGTTCTAGAAAAGTGTGCTGTCTGATGCAATTTCTGGCAATGGAAATATTCTCTCTGCCCTGTCTTACATTGTGGCCACTAGACACATATGGCCACTGAACATTTGAAGTGTAGTTAGTGCCACTAAAGAGCCATATTATTCATTGAATTAAAATCTAAACACTTTGTGTAGAGCAACCAGAGTCCTAGAGAGTATGATTTGAGAGTGGTGCTTTACATTGTGTATGTGTTGTGTGTGTGTTTGTATATGTATGTATACATATGTATATGTATATGCATATGCATGTGTTTGTGTGAATGTATGTGTGTGTTACATTTCTGTATGTATATGTGTATGTTTGTGGTTTAGTGTGTATATATGTGTGCATATATATGCACATGTATGTATATGTGTGTTTGTACATGTATGTGCATGTATGTATACATGCACACATACACATGCACATGTGTGTACATGTGGATGTGTATATGTACATGTGTACATTTATGTGGCATCCAGAGATCAGGGTTGAGTGTCTTTCTCTATCATTCTCTCCCTTATTTTTTAACCAGGATCTCCCCCTCAACCCCGAGTGCACAAATACAGCTAGACTGGCTGGGCAGTAAGCCCCAGGCATCTTATCTCCATCTCCCCAGTGCTGGGATTACAGACACACATGACTATACTTTTACTTTACTGCTAGGGATCTGAACTTACTTTTGATAGTGGACACTTTACTAACAGAGCCATCTCCCCAGCCCCCAGCATTGCTTTTCCAACTCAACTGAGGACAGGCCTCTTCATGCTAACACTCAGACTCTCTATCTCGGGGCTTCTAAGGTAGGTATAGAGATGCAGTTTCTAACTGCCTCCCCAAGGATACTGATGCCAATAGCCCCTGGTCCATATAGCAGGGCAAGGCTGGTGGCTCTCAGACTTGACTATTCACTGGGTTGTGCCAGGAACTTTAATCCACACTGATGTTGGGTCCCACCTGGAGACTCTGATGTAATTGTTCAAGGGACAACTGGAACTCTGAGATTCTTTCAACAGCCCCCAGGTAATTCCAGTAGGCAGCCTTAAGCACACACTACTCGCAACCCAGTTAAAGGATTTTAAAAATAACTTGTCATCATTGAGAACAAAGCAACAGCTTTATAGACTGATCTCTGAAGGGCTCTGACTGGCTCCTAGCCAAACCTTCAGGCAGCTCAGACTAACTCTGCCCAGCTGGCTAGAAGAGGTCTCCACAGACACTTCTACAAGATCAGATGTGAGTCCAGAGCCAATGGGCAGAAGGGCAGGGGTCTCTGAGCATCACTTGGAGATCCACAGGCTGTATCCACCTACTGCATCCTGACCCCTCTCCTGCTCCCAGCAGGGACTGAAGGGGATAGCAGTCAAAATTACAGATGCTGGAGTTCCTGACTTCCATTCTAATCTTGCTGCTTGTACAAGTTTGGCATCTTTACCTGTAAGTTAAATGTAGTACTTTCCACCCAAGAGCGGGGTAACTGGACTAGTTCCCATCCTTTGGGGAGCAGCTCCAAGTGTCAACTGTTCCCTGTTACTTCCCACCCCATCTCTACCCTAGCCTCTGTGCACAAGCCCTGCTCAACTCCTAGTTCTTTAAGCAAGTCACATTCTTGTTCACCCCAGGGCCTTGCTATGTGATCCTGGTCTCTTGATAGAATTCTTTGTTCTCTTTCTGGTCTAGCCCCTGCCTCCTTATCTTCCCAGATCTTCGCAGCTGTCTGTCGGGTAAACCTTTCATCCCTAATCCCCCTACTCATGCTTAATTACACTTGGCATAACTCAAAATTTACATGCCCAGTAAACGTTTGAGCACGCGTTGTATGACACAGGCCAGCCTCTGTTCTAGAAATACTGCAGTTCTCTCTCTCTCTCTCTCTCTCTCTCTCTCTCTCTCTCTCTCTGTGTGTGTGTGTGTGTGTGTGTGTGTGTGTGTGTGTGCTGGCTGGTGTTGTGTGTCAACTTGACACAAGTTGGAGTTATCACAGAGAAAGGAGCCTCCCTTGAGGAAATGCCTCCATGAGATCCAGCTGTAAGTCATTTTCTCAGTTTGTGATCATGGGGGTAGGGCCCCATGTGGGTGGTGCCATCCCTGGGCTGGTAGTCTTGGGTTCTATAAGAAAGCAAGCTGAGCAAGGCAGAGGAAGCAAGCCACTAAGTAACATTCCTCCCTGGCCTCTGCATCAGTTCCTGCTTCCTGCCCTGTGTATGTTCCAGGCCTGACTTCCTTTGATGATGAACAGCAATGTAGAAGTGCAGGCCAAATAAACCCTTCCTCCCCAACTTGCTTCTTTATTATGATGTTCATGCAGAAATAGAAACCCTGACTAAGACAAGATTCTGTCTCTGTCTCTCTCTGTCTCATATACACACATACTTTTTTTTTTAAAGGAAAAATTGGGCTAGGGATATAGTGGTGCTTGGCATACTTAGGGCCCTGAATTTCATCCCTAAGACTGAAAGAGAGAATGAGAAAGGATGGAATGGGAATGCAAGAGAGATGGAGACAGAAGAGATATACACAAAACAACAGAGAGAGGAGAGAGCGAGCAACAGACAGAGAAAGAGGGGGAAATTCTTATTCTCATGAAGTTGACATTCTGAGGTTGATCGGCCACAGACAGGGAACATAGAAGTACACTGAGAGGGAGACTCAAGGACAGAGGAGCTGGTCCTGAAGCCACCAGTGACACCTAAGAAAAGACATGAGAACTCGTGTATTTTGCTTAATTTTTGGTTATTACTGGATTGGATCTGGAACCAACTAAGAGACAAGCTCTGGGTAGGTCAGCGAGGGTGCTCCCTGAAGGATTCACTGAGATGAACACCCTCCCCAGAAGGGGCAACATTGTTTGACAGCCAGTTATAAAGAGGTCTTAAGGGAAAAGCAGGGCTGGTTTTGCCTGCCTGCCCGTGCTGGGGCCGGTGCCGTCCACATCGTTACTGCATTTTTGCTGCCAGCCTTCACGGCCCTCAGCATCCGGCTTCTTCAGCCATCCACAGTGAACTGACCAGCTGCTCTATGGACATGCTGGACATGCTCTACGTCTTCAGCGCACGGCAAGACTGCCGAGGCTTCTGGCAATTACCCAGTTCTCAGTCCTAGGGTGAGACAGCCACTGTGGGACAGACTTTCCAAATCCCTATCTTGAAGCCATTCTTACGAAACCTCTTTGTGAAAATGGATTCATTCTATCACTTCTGTTCTAGAGAACCTTGTTTGATCCATCATGTGACCTAGGGAAAAGCATCGATGGCAGAGAGAATGCAAAAAGCAGGAAGACAAACAAACGTGCCTCATTCTGGGTTTATCAGGGTCTTGGTCCCTAAGACACCAGCAGAGATCACAAACCATGTGACACGTGATGGTGGGCAGGAACCCTCTTTCTGCCCTTGGCACTCTGCTGCTGCATTCAGTAGGCACTGGGTCGATAGCTACTGAATGACTGGACTCTGACTCCTGGATTTCTACAGGGTATGAATTAGTGTTAGGCAAATGGCAGGATCTGTCCTCACTGCCCATTCCTGTCACCTGTTGAAAATTACTAGGACAGGAGGGGGAAAAAAAATCTCCCCAAAGCGCTGCTCTCTGTTTGGCATCTCCTTAAGCCACTGCTCCGCACCCAGCCAGTAGCTCCTCCCACCAGAGAGGAGCAGATCAGGATTCTGTGCAGCTAGCAAAGAGCCTTAGTAAACAGAATTCCTGAAACAGAACCCTAAGGCCCATTTCCTAGAACACAGTCCTCCTGAAAGGCCTCGTTCCTGTGGCACAAAGCCGGGGTTTGTGAAGGGAAAAACAGTGAGTGGCTTTACAGAAATGGCTTTGTTCTTCCTCCAAACCCAAAGGCAAAGTTTTGAAGGGGGTGGCATAGAATTACCTGCAAGGCAAGGATTTGAGAGCAAAGACAGCACAGAATGAATGCCCAAAGAAGGGAGGAATAGAGGAGAAGCGGCAAGGGAGAGGAGGTGGGGGGGGGGCAGGCTGTAGGGATGGGGAAGCTGTGTATGAATGCTGCAGGGGTAGAGAAGCTGGGTGAAGAAGCTGCAGGAATGGAGTCTCTGCAGGGGTAAGAGAGCTGGAGGGCTGGGGAAGCTACAGGGGTGAGGAAGCTGGTATAATCCAGAAACTGAAGGGATAGAGACAAGAAATCCTTTAGCAGGAGAGGTGACAGAGCCACAGCATCAGCCTGAACACCCAACTATGATACTGGCCATGGGAAGCCTGGTCCCCCATGCAGATGGTGCTGAGGCAGGGAAACAGGCTGAATGAAGGGCCTCAGTTTCCTCCAGCTGACTTCCAGTGCCATCTCCCCTGGTCAGCACACCACCTAAACATAAAATCTTTTGAGGTGCCCACCCTATCTACCCTGGGCTTCCCTGAGCTCAGCTGAAGCACCTCATAGACTCTGCTGGCAGAATCCTCCCTTTAGTATACCCACTTTGTGCTCAGCCCTGAAATGTGGCAGTTTCAGCTATGCAGGAGCTCAGCCAGTGGAGCGTGCCTCCCCTTAGGCAGCATCTATCTATTGCAGCAGCTCAGGGGCACCTGGCCTCCTTAGAAGGCCTCTCAGGGGGTTCTAGTCGCATCGCACATCCTTAAATTTGCCTAGCCTTCTTCCCTTCTTTCTGGATGGAGTTCGAAGGCAAGACAGATTCTAAAGACAGCTGAGGCGAGAGATGTGGGCAGGGGAGAAGCTGGACGGAACGCAATTAACAAAGTCTCAGGAAGGAGTGGATCTGGGTACATCCCTCAAGTGTCCCCCAAGGGGCCACCTGGGCAGGTCCACAATGTGGGCCATTTGCTGTCATTGAAATAGAGATGTCAGCTGGGTAACTAGCTTGACAAGGAGTCTGCACAGAGAGCCCCATGTTCCCCACAGTCCCTTCAAGACAAAGGCTGACCTCTGTCTCAACTTGAAACTAGGCCAGGGGGGAGCCCAAAGATATGGGTAGGGTGGCTAAGTGGTTACTGAGAAAGCAGAGGACCCAGAATAGATCTTGGGGTGAGGGTAGGACATGTATACCCATCCAGCAACCCCTCCTTATTACCGGTGCTGTGGAGCCCTGTGGGAACTGTTCTGGGTACCCCAGGCTATCTTGCTCGCTGGCTGAGATATCCTAATCCCAAACCTACTCACCTGAGCCTCATTACACTGCTGCAGACTACATCCTCCCCCACTTGATGCACTTGGGACTCTCAGGAAATAGCCCAGCTGCTGCTTGATACAGCCCCCAAAGGCCACAGAGGCTGATAAGGAGTGAAATCTGCCTTCAGTCAGGTATTGTCACTGACATGTTTTGGACATCACATAAATGGAAGTATAAATTAGGGAGGGCCTGCTGGGACTCTTCTGTCCCCTGCTTTCCGGTCCCCCTTAACAGCTAGGGAGAACATGATTCAGAGAGGTTAAGGAACATACCCAAAGTCACACAGCCAAAGCCCAATTGAGCAGGATCTGAACTTCACACTCCAGGTGCATATATAACACAAAGTATGAAGCCCAGGGTGATTTTTTTAATGGGGGGGGGGAGTCTTTCACTGTGTACCCACCCTTTGTACTCCCTAAGGCCGAGCAGCAGGCCAATCACAAAGCTCCTAGGTGTGGGCTGTCCATCAGCCCAACAGCCTAACTCAGTCTCTTCAGCTCCTTAGCCGTGTTGGGCCTGTCTTCAATCACTCTGCAACACCCCGGCCTTGTTCATCGCCACTCTCCTTCCTGTGCCTCCTCTAATTTCTCTCCATATCCTTTATGATAAGCCACCACACAGAGGGTGATTTACAGTCCCCACTCTCATCTGCCTAGCATTTAAAAGAAAAAAAAAAGAATTAAATTGGAAGGCACACCCCGGGAGTCTGTCTGTGGCTTCAGCCTCTCTCGTTACTGGAGTCATATCGTGCTGCGTTCTAATGGCTTCCTAATGGGAGGCTTAATCTGCCATTAGACCCCTCACCCAGTATCCCTGCCAGATGCCTCGGCCAGAGAGTGGGCTGCTGGCTAGATCAGGGCTTCAACAAGGTGACATCCCAGACCTCATGCTGAGTGGCATCCAAAGGGAAGGATACCCCAGGACTCCAAACCCCATACAGCCAGAGCCTACCAAGTGCTGAGAGACCCCTGTGCCACCTTCAGGGTGCCCCCATCAGCCCCTCCACTGTGAACCAGAAGAGATGGAGGCCTAGAGCCGCCCATGTTGAGACCCAAGGTAGAGTTGCAAAATTGGCTGTGTAGCTCCCGGCCCCTCCCATCCTTGCTTTTAAAATGTCAGCATCTATTTTAAAGCATTGTTTAAAAAAAAAAAAAAAAACATAGCCAGGCCAAATCAAACATGTGAGCTGGCAGCTCTGGTCCCATCAGCATCTTCTAGAGAGGCCCAGAGGCTCCCTGCAGTGCTCTCAAAGGTCTCCTCCTGCTCTGCTCAGCGTGGATAAGGGAATAATAAATCGGCCTCTTCACCATCCAATTAGGCAGCCACTGTAGAGTCCCCATGCTCACCAGAAGAGAAAAATGAGCAGGACCATCCAGCTTGGCTTGATTCAGATCCGAGCAGTGATAGCAACCCCCTCTTTGTGGCCCTGTGGAGTTTAAGAGGACCCAGATCGAGCTGTGCCTTAGAATGACCTCCCCTTCCCTGTGGGTCTTAACCCCAAGCCATGGCCATCTCAATCCATGGGCCATCCCACCTCTACCCAGAGGCAAATGTGGGGCCCCTGTAGGGGTGGGGCAGGTTGTCAGCACGTTGCCATGGTAACCTTCAATTCCCAGAACCATGCAACCTTTAGTGACCTCCTGTGTGAGGCTCCAGGGCTTGAGCTCACAGCCAGTCCTGTCCTCCAGATTAGATCACCATCACAGGAACACATTCCTTAAAGTGTCTTTCTCAAGAGGGAATGTAGGGAGTGACCCTGCTGCAGTTTCCGCCTGAGCTAGGATGCACACTCTCTCTTTTAGCTTCCAGTTGTTTTGTTTTGTTTTGTTTTTGTTTTTTTGTTGTTGTTGTTGTTTTCCATCTGTAAAATGGAGGTGTTCCTTGTAGCTGAGATTCCTTGAAACTGAGGTCTGGGGGGCTCTTGCTTCCTTCCACCTTTGAGTGCTCAGTAAGTGTAAGGCAAGACCACCCTCTGGTCTGCTGCCACTAGCCAGAGCTCAGGAGGGTAGTCTGTCTGTCGGCTCTGTTCCCCCAGATAAGAGTGAGCTGTCTGCAGCACGGTATAGGACTCCTGCTGGTTTTATATTTTTGTAGTTGGTTTAAATCTGTGAACATAGAGGCAGGTGCCTGGGTGTCAAGAAGCACCAGATCCCCATCCTGCCGGGGTGATGAGTGGTAGGAAAACCCTTCCTTAGGATAAGCGGTGAATAAGTACCCTTTGGTGGTCCTGGGGCCAAGGTGCGCAGCTGAGAGATTGTGACACACAAAAGATTTAATGCAAGAGGTTTATTGGGTGGGGTGTGTAGGGTGTGAGGTGTGTGCCAAGTGTCCTCTTGGATCGGGAGACATGAGAGCGACTAGGAGACAGAGAACAAGAGCGAACAAGACAGAAGAGAGAGGGGAGGACCTTTTAAAAGGGGGCATCTCTCACATAGGAAAATACTCAATTTGTATGGAAAGTGGAAATGCCCAGCACCCAGTGGTGGGGGAAGGGAGGTGATGACCTAAGCTGCTGCACTGGAGTCACTGAGCGAGCGCAGCATCTAAAGGCAGGCTGGTAAGCATCTAACCTACAGCAGGCTCAGCACAGATTCTAGGACTGGAAGCCCAGTCCTCTGCTAGAGCAACAAGTGTGCTTAACCACTGAGCCATCTTGACATCCCAGGACTGACATCCTCCAGAACTTTCTCCCCTCTGTTTACAGTACTGTCCCACTCTGTCTCCTCTGCTTCCCACAAAACATAGTCCCCTGAAACTCTCTTCATTCCCTTGAGCCCCACGGCCCTCCTCCTGCTCTGAATGCTCTCAGGCTCCCTGTCAATATCCAGCGGGCATGCTCATGGCCATTTCCCTGAGATGGAGCATTGCCACGTAGCCGTGTCTTCTCTCCTTGGAGACAGTGACCTCGCCTTATTCTTTATTTCTACTGTAGCAGTGTGGCTTTGACATAACAGGTGTTAAGTCAATATTTGCCAAAGATCCGTTAAGTGAATAAATCAATTAGATTCCCTGAAATAACCAGGGAGATTCAGTGAGTGTTAAGTCAGAGGCTTGAGAGCTCTTGGCGTTCATGATGGATTTGGATTCAGCCAGGGAAATCTCCAGAGCTATCGGCTAATACTAACAGACCTGCAATCCTAGGACTTGGGATACTCAAGCAGGAGGATCACAGGTTCCAAACCAGTCCAGGAGCCACGGTGAAACCCTAGCAACAGCAACGCACTGCTGTGTGCAGAGGGCTGCCTCAGATGACGTGAAAGAGTCTCGCAGATCTCTCTTCTGATCCGCTCTTAGCATCTGTCATCTGAAGATCCCAGCCAAGGATGCTGAGCATTGGCAGAGTGATGGTCTCAGGATCTTATCAACAGACACCAGGCTAGAACTGAGTAACTTGCTTTCCCTGGAAGTGGAGCTGGGAGAAAAAAATTATTTGTGGGCAGGCAAGCCCTTAACTTGGGAAATAGTTCCAGGAAGCCCTGATAGGATGCCTCTGCAGGTGACTGAGAGGACAAACCTTAGAACCGGTCTCCACCCAGCAAGGCAGTATGGGTATCCACCAATTCTCACCTACCTGGACTAGCAGGAGAGAGGCTGCACATACTTCTGTACGCAGAGATGGCACAGACAGAGCAGCAGGTGTATTCAGTAAGTCACTGCTGTTACTCATGATAATGGGTACCTGCCACAGGATGGGACAGAGGCCAGCATCCTCTATACCATGGTGGGCTGGTGAAAAGAGGAACATCTGAGGAACCAGACATCTGGAGCACATCCATCAAGATGCCCACCCCTGATGCTAAGGCATGCTCCTCTTTCCCCCGGGGCTGTAGTTCAGCCCTGCTCACAAAAGGCTCAGCAAGTTCACATACATCTTCCAACGCTCGAGTCTCTTAATGCTCTGGACTAGGTCTGGATAGGGCCTACTTCCTCCAGGGCACTGCAGTCAGTTCAGAGCATTCCTGGTTATTATTTCTATCACTTCCTCGGTCTCCTTTATATGTCTCAGAGAACACTTCAAGGTGGGAGATGACGCAGTGAGTTCAAATCCTGGCATGGGAACCTGAGTTGGATCTCTACAAGTCATGTAAAAGCCAAACACAGTAGAGCATGTCTGTAATCCCAGGGCTCCTACGGTGAGATGGGAGCAGAGATGGGGGTCTCTTGGAAGTTCCTGGGCCAGCTACCCTGCTGCAGGCAATACAACAACAAATAAGAGAGACCTTGCCTCAAAACAAGGAGAAAGGTAAAGACCAATGCACTCACACACACACACACATACACACATATACATATATACATATGTATATGTATATATGTATATACATACACACAATATATATACATGTGTGTGTATATATATATATACACATATATACACGTGTATATATGTGTGAGTATATACATACACACACACACACACACACACACACATATATATATATATATTTGGTTTTTCTGAGACAGGGTTTCTCTGTATAGCCCTGGCTTTCCTGGAACTCATTCTGTAGATCAGGCTGGCCTTGAACTCAGAAATCCACCTGCCTCTGCCTCCCAAGTGCTGGGATTAAAGGCATGCACCACCGCTGCCCAGCTAAAGCTATATTTTTAAAAGCCCCAAATATACCTTACCCACATCAGTCTGTGGAAGGAAAACATTTCTATTCTAGGAGGAAGATACAGAGCTTACAGGGATAATGAGTATTGCTTGGGGTCACTGAGGCAGCTAATGTCAGATCCACACTTGAACATCCCCAGAGTCAGAGACAAGTTCCATTTTGTTTTTATGTCCTTATTTGAAGAATGGAAATACTGGCCTATTGCTTGCCCTGATGACTATCAGAATGGAGTTTTTCCCAGTGCAACTGTTAGTAGCCATCCAGGTCAACAACTCGGATGATTCTCTATGAAGCAGGCAGCAGTCTTTCCTGTGCATGCCTCCGGTCCAGATTTTTTCTCTGCCCAGTCTGACTATCCTACTGTCCCTGGGTGGTGAAGCTGAGGCACTCCCTAACAGACTACAGTTCACTGCTCTCTGTTCTAAACTCAGCTTCCTGGGGAATCCATGTGGCCAAAGGAAAAGATATAAAAATATGAACTTGAAGGAAGAAAAACTATTCCTTTACCTCTTAAGAGTTCTGCCTCAGTCTAACAGGCAAATTGACAAACTCAGGCTAATGGGAGAAAAGTGTACATGTTTTCTGAGCTGTGAGAGCCTCTGGGAGGAAGTGAAGATCCGAAATGCCCAAACCAGAGTGTTTTCACATCACATTTGGTAGAGAGCAGAAGGCCAAAAGCTAGGCACGGTGGTGCAACCCGTAATCCCAGTACACAGGAGATTGAGGTAGAAGGTTCCAGAGTTCAAGGCCAACCTGGAGGACAGAGTGAGATCCTGCCTCAAGACAAAGTAAAATAAATAATAAATAAATGAAGGTTATAAGCTAATAGAGTGGGGAAATGAGTGTTTGTATCGACTGTGCTTGTGTGCTCCATGTTATATGCACAGTGATGTTTTGCACTGTACTATGCCCCCAGAAACTCCATTTCATAAGCATCTTTTAACTCCATTTTGAGGAGAGAGAATGATGCTACACCTGACTGAGCACATGAACAACACTATCTGCCTGACAGCACCCATGCAGCACAGCCTGATAAATGACTTGTTCCTAAGAGTAGAAATGCTGTCACCTTGTAAATTTAGCAGGAGACCTGGGAATGCAGGGACACATGAGCAGATTAAAGTCATCATGAAAACCAGGTGCAAGAACTTATCAGACAGAGCAGACCAAGGGAAGACTAGAAACCCTTTACCTGGACTGGTAAGGAGATAGACACCTAGCAATGGGATGGGAATGGCTGCTCTATCTTTTAACCTCTCTCTGCGTCAAGGGACCAATAGGCAGAGAACTCCAGCCTATCCTAGCGGCTTCAGCTCTGTGGGTCCCTGCTCTTGTTGCAGCCTGCTTGACATACCATCTGCTCCTCTACCTGTTCACCTATCTGGACCTGCCATCCATATGGCTGCCCATCTGTCTGAGTCCTGTCCTGCCCTTTCATCAACCCTGGTCTAACCTGTGGCTTGGTGGTAGTATGCAGCAACAGCATAGCATTAACAGCAGCAGCAGCAGCAGCAACAAGGACTCTCCAGGTTCAGTCAGCTGCTCGGTTATCTCACTTTGACAGACTCCTTTGTGTTTCTCTCCCTTAGGTCTATTTGCTTCTTTAACTCTTTGTAATCCCACTGTTACCTATGTAGATGGATGGATAGATGAATAGAGGGTAGATAAACAGATGGATTTATGGATAGATGGGTGGATGATGGATGGATAGATAGATGATGGATGGATGGATGGATGGATGGATGGATGGAGGAGGATGGATGGATAGAGAGATGGATGGATTTATGATGGATGGATTTATGATGGATGGATTTATGATGGATAGATGGAGGATGATGGATGCATGGATGGGTGTGTAGGTGAATGGATGCATGGATACTTAGGTGGATAAATAGATTTACTGAGTGTCATGTAATATTCAATCTGAGGGTTAACATTAGTAGTCAAGACTGAAATAAAAGAACCTGGGCTTGCCCCAACCAGGGCCCTCAAGGAAAAGCAGGGGCATGTGGGAAGCGCTGTGAATGAAAACGCCACACCTCAGGAATTCATGGTTAGTCAAGCAAGTCTGACATTGTGAAGAGACATAACCACATTCATCTGTGTTTCTGTCACAGTGTGCTCATGATACTGAGCATCTTGGTCTGGATTCTTTGTGGTGTTCTTGTCTTCGGGGTGACCTGAGAGTCCCTATCTTTGGGGATGAGGATGTCCTTTCACTTTAGGCATAGAGAAGGAAACTTTTACCTGAAGATCTGAGGCCCCACTTCAGGAAAAGGCCAGCATTGTCCTTGCCTCTGCTGGCTCTCAAATTCCTTTAGCTCAAAATAGAGGGGGAAAACAAGGATGTCATATTTAGGGCAGTATGTTCTGAACCTGTCAAACTTCTGTATAATTTATTTCATTCAGAATTCAGATTTGGGGTTCATAAGATTCTATTCCCATGCTCCTGATGTGTGTGGGGGGGTACATGGGTGGGGCTCATGCTTGTTACAAAACTGCTAAACCACTGAACTACATCCCTAGCCCCTAACCCTCTTTTTAGCACAAGATCTCATTAAGTTATACAGACGGGTCTTGATCTCCCTTTGCATCCCAGGTACACCTTGAACATAACAACTTAAGTTCCTCCTGTCTCAGCCTCCTGAGTAGCTGGAAAATCATGTGCCCAAACCAACATTGGGAGGGAAGTGCTTTTTTGGGACAGTGTCTCATGTAGCCCAGGCTGGCCTTGAACTTTCTATGTAGCCAAAGATGATTTTGAACTTCTGATCCTTCTGCCTCTGTCTCCCTGGGATTGCAGGAATAGACCGCCATGCCCAGTGTCTGACCATCTTAAATCAGTGGGACAAACTTCCTTGAATCTGTTCCCACAAGCTCCACTATACAGACTTCATGGTGCTGGGCTTGTTCAGGCCATACTTAGGGCTGCCAGATTTACACACCCAGGTAATTGGTCCCTGGGATCTCTTCTTTCTCAGAAAATTAAAACTCTTCCAAGACCCGAAGGTTCCCAGAGCAGAGTTTCTGTTTCAAATGAATTCTGCAGTGGTCAGAGGCATACAGGACATAGAGAGCCTTTAAAGACCCCTGGCTCAGTCCAATTACTGTGGGATGAAGATTCACATCCCAGAGTGCAGTAAATATGGTCTGCCTTCCAGTGTCTTTGTGGAGAAGTGGAGATAGAGCCCTAATTCCTGGGTCTTTCCTGGTTTTTCACATCCACACAGCTCTGCTGTGAGGGTGTAGCACTGGGGAATGGTATAGGGGAGAGATAGGACAAGGCATTAAAAAATCTCCTTCTGGTCTGAGGCAAAGAGCCCTGGACAGCAATGCCAATGGTCACCTGTATTAAGCTCTCACAATGTGACAGAAGACAAGTGCCCCAGATTCTCACAATCTCACACCAGCCAGTAAAACTGGGGATTGCTGCTGTGCCTGTCTTATAGATGAGGAGTCAGAGATGTGATGCTCATGGACACAGCCATGAGGCAGTGGGATTGAATACCAGGCAAGTCCAGCATTCCCAGTCCTCCTCAGATCATTCCCCTGGTCTTGTGTTCTAGCTCCCAGAAAGTCTGTTTCCTTGATTAGAGTGTAAGTGGATGTTTAGGCCTTGAAGACATCCAGATAGTGGAAAGTACTTGAGATCAAAATGTCCTGGATTCCCAGGACTGGGGAGGTAGCTCAGTGAGTAAAATGTTGGCCACCCAAGCATTGAAATAGGAGTTCCATTACTTCGTACCCACATAAAAGCCAGCATGGCACCCCACAGCTGTAATATCAGTGCTAAGGAAGCAGAGACAGATTCTCTAGAAAGTGTTAGCCAGTCTAGCAGAATTGGTAAGCTCCAGGTTCAGTGAGAGGCCCTCTCTCAAAAAATAAAGAGGGAAGCAATGGAAGAAAATATTTGATATCAATGTCTAGCCTTTGCACACACACACACACACACACATATATATATACATGTGTAATGGCATGTATCCATGCACACACACATACAAATATACCACACACAAAAAAAGGTAATGTTCTAGATTGACTCTGTCCCATGATTAAGCCCGTGGCTCCCTACTGGTAAATGCTAAGTAGGAAATGTATAATTATAAATTCTATCCTGCTGGGCCTATTAGAAGAACTTTGGGGCAGTTGCATTCCAAAGTACTTACCTGTGGATGTTGGGACTGGAGAAGGTCTTGCAGCTGACATCATTTCAGCAGAGGGAGGAGAAAGTGGGGAGTAGGGATGGATGGGCTTCTGATACTCAAAATAATCTTGCCTCCCAGGGCCCTGTTATGCAGAAAGCAGATGACACACAGGAGGCCTTTAGCCTAAGAAGATGTCACATGAGGAATGGGTGGTCCCTCTTCAATATTCACCATCTGAGAGCCAGAGGCAAGCCTGAATCTTACCCTGGATAGTGCCCGGGTGCAGGAGAAAGCAGGATGTAGAAAAGAGATCCTTAGATTTCAAGGAGCCATGTGGAAGCACAGTGGGCTTCAAGGCCTGTGTCTTAAGCCGTTTCATGGGGTTCTGCCTCTGTTGCTCTGTGTTTAAATATGCTAAGCTGTGGGTACTTTTTATAACTTCTGATCAAGGGACCTCATGTTCTCATTTGCTCTGACCTGACAGTCAGTCTTGCCTAGAAAGTATGTTACAACCCAGAAAACTAGTACCACCCTCCAGGGTTTTTGACTCTGTAGGTGTGAACTGAAGTACAAAATGGATGGATGGATGGATGGATGGATGGATGGATGGATGGATGGATGAATGGATAGATGGATGGACTCTATGTTTAAGGGTTACATGGCTGGCTGAATGATTAGTACTTTTGTGGTTGTGGAGTTGGAAAGATGGCTCAGAAGTTAAGAATATGTTCTGCTTTTATAGAGGATCCAAGTTTGATTCTCAGTTCCCAAGTAAGACAGCCTCCATAGTACCTGAATTCACAAATACATTCCCCCACAAACACAGACAGACAGACAACTAAAATTAAACAAGTTTTTAGAAAAAAATCTTGGACCAGACACACATGCTGATCCATGATTTTAATGACAACACTCTGGAGACAGAAGCAGGTGGATCTCTGTGACTTCCAGGCTATCCAGGGCTGCACAGGGAGACTCTGTCTCAACAGACAAACAAGTAACCCCTCCCCCTGCAAAGTCCAGTTTTGTGGGGATGGAGAGCTGGAATTGCAGCAACATTTTTAAGTCTTTTACTGGGATGTACAGACAGGCTTTTGTCTTCCATGAATCCAAAGGCCAAGAAAGGCATCAGATAGCATTGAGGCCTATAGCAAAGATTCCCTGCGGCCTTGATGAAACCCACCTTCCTGATATTCCCACCAATGCATTTTTAAAAGACTTGATTTATGATTTTTCTTTATTCTGTTACTATGAAATCTTCATGAAACCATTAGTGTGGCAGAACACAGTATTGGGGATATCCTGAACATGTGTTCCTGGGTCATGGTCATTCATGTCTCTACATTCCCTTTGAGTCCAGAGCAGTGTCTGTCACCTGCTGAGAGTGCATAAGCATTCTTTTCACAGTGAGGAAACCAAAGATCAGATGTCATTATCTCCATGAGTCTGAAAAGCTCCAAGCGCTCTACAGAAAAGATCTAGAATGAGTGTGTGTGTGGGGGGGGGGAGTTGTTGGGGTGGGCAGAGGGCTGCTAATTAAAGTCGAAGTCTACTGTGACTGGATAGCTACTCTGAGCTCTGTGCAAAATGGAGGACTCCCTTTATCAGCAGGGCTTCCCCTTCTCTGACTTTGTCTGGGGATCACAACACACTCTACCTGGGGGAAGGTTGAGTAGTCCTCTGCAGACCTACATCCCCCTCCCCAGAAGAACCCACCCAGCAGGTACCTGGGATTCCTGGAATGCCTCTCCATACAAATGAGGCATTCACAGAACTTTAAACACTAGCCAAGGATTCTCATTTACCCTGAAAACTCCTTCCCACTCTCCAAGGTCCTATATACCCGATTCACCCAAATAAAGTATACATGTACAAGGCACCCCAAATAAAGGCATGCACACAAGCTAAGATCGTCTAAAAAAGCTGTAATAGTAAGATCCTGGGAGAACCCTCTCCCTCCCACCACACACCCTTCCAGCCCGATGGTGCAATAGTGTCTGGACACCTTGAGACGGAGGAAGCAGAGAATGTGGAACCATAGCTGGACCCTAAAATATATACCACGGCTGGTGCCTGGAATGTGGGACACAGTCAGCTGACACAAACAGTGTGTGTGTGTGTGTGTGTGTGTGTGTGTGTGTGTGCGCACAGTATCCACCTTTTTTTCTGAGACAGCATTTTTCATTGGTCTGGAGCACACATAGGCTGGGCTAGGTGGCCAGTAGACACCAGGGCTCTGCCTATCACCAATTCTTCTGTGTTGCGACTATGCGCACGTGCCACCATGCCCATCTTTTTTGTGTGTGAGACTTGGAGATCCACACTCTACTGACTCAGCTATCCTAATAGCCCAGGAATTAGAATTCTGGTTCTCAATGCTTAGAGGCATTCGTTGCTCAAACTGTCAGAAGATGAGAACAGGATGGAGGTTCTGTTTCTGGCTGTGCCTGGAGCATTTGTGGGATACTGGGTGAGGCACATTCTCTCTCTGCCTCTGTGGACTGGGTGCCAGCACTGTGTCCCTGCAGCTTGCTCATGGCTATGAGGAAGCTGAGGCAAAACACGTCCCACTGGCATGCTGGCATCATCTGAGGCACTTAGCTACTGAGGGCCTAGCGGCCTCCCTGCACAACATGTGACAAGCCATGAAGCTTCTTCCCCAAAGGAGGTCCTGAGAAATTATCTGGGTCACTAGAGTTGTGGGGCTATG
This sequence comes from Mastomys coucha, assembly GCF_008632895.1. Taxonomy (NCBI): domain Eukaryota; kingdom Metazoa; phylum Chordata; class Mammalia; order Rodentia; family Muridae; genus Mastomys; species Mastomys coucha. The sequence goes on from NW_022196903.1 coordinate 93,783,197, forward strand.
GTGGCCATGAGCAAACAGTCTCTGAAGCAATTCTTGCCTCCTACAGCTCTTCCATCTCCCCTCCTCCCCCACACAGCTCTAAGCAGCATCCCTCCAGTCTACAGTCCTACTCTAGATGACGGCTTGCCTGGCATTCCTGCACAAACTTGCCACTCTGTGTCTAACAAGCATATACTCATCATGCCTGGGTTTTCCCTTTGGATTTCACTGTCCCGTGAGGATAAGAACTTAAATATAATTCTTCTCCTTTCCCAGAGTTTCTCAACTCATCAATCCAGTCAAAAAGCCTGCATAAGACTCAAGCAGGCAGAGATGGTGCTTGATCATCCTCTCTAGTATAGTTTTCGGATGTGTTAACATGAAGGCCTTTTCAATAGCAAGTTTTACTCAGAATATTGTTCTTATTTTTCTCATACAGGCAGATTCTCTTACTATTTCCCAAATTCTCTGTCTTCTAGGTGATCTGCGACATGGCAATGCTTTGTACCCCTTTAAACAACCTTTCAAACAAACAAACGAACAAACGTCCTTAAGCCCCCTAACAACTTAACAGCCCATGAACTAGAAGCAGCAGCAGGGAAGAGACAGACAGGATAAGTGGCAAGTGAGTGGTACAGGGACTGGGTTGCTTCGGAGAACCTTCTAGAAAGTGGAAAACAAGAACTGGTTAAAAAAAAAAAATCTGGTAGTGATTACAAATATATGAACAGTAGAGTGCAGAAGAATCCAGGGCAGTATGATGTGACATGGGACAACTCATTGTGGAGTCTTCAGAGCCATGGACTTGCTAAGCCAACCCATTCCTACGTGGAAACTGAGACTCCAGGTGAGGGACCAGCATCTTTTGGTCACAAACAACAGAAATCATTTTCCTAAGGAAACCTGAGGCACAGCTCAGGTTGGGGTGGGGTGGGGTGGGGGTGGGGTGACACTGGCATAGCCCACCTGTAGGCAGTGCCACCCTGCAAGCCTCCTTCCCCGGAGTGCTGTCGTAATTCATCTTTAATTTCTGCCACTGGGTCTGAGGAGCAGCTAATCATGAGAGCTAATTACTGCGACAGGCTTCTCCCTTCTCTTTTTATGTTTCCATATTAGCCTGTTTAGTATGCTTTGTGTCTGTTTATTTTATGGCCGGAAATACTTTTAATAGCCTAGTAAATTGAAAATGGACTTCCCGACCATCTGACTTCACCGGAGTTTTACAACCATTCAATTAATGGTATCAGTAATCTTCCTTCATAATTAGGCGGTTAGTAGCTTTGTCAAGCACTGCTGTTAACTAAATTAGAACTCAGTAACCACCTAATCGTATTTTGGGGGGCTCCAAATGGGAATCCAGCCAGCTTGGGGGCTGCCAGAGTGGAGAGATACGATTAGCCGGCTGTAAATACCGCCTGCAAATATATGGTTTATTACGGTGATAACGGGCTTTGTAGCTCACATAAATCTGTGGGTTCCCGCTGACAGAGGAGAAATGGGCTCGCCTTGGTTGCTAGGAAATAGAGTTAGTTCCTAGGTCTCACATGCTCCATTGCCTTCTCCTGGCAGCTGATGGATTCTCTACATGAGGGGGAGCCGCCAAGAGCCACCCCACAGTGGAGAGAGAAGAGCATCAAACCCGGTTCCCTCTGGAGTCTACACCCAAGTGTGTCCATTCCATGCAAGCTATGCCAGTGAGCAGAACACCACTGCTGATAAAAAGACACTTGAGACCGGAAGCTAGATAAGAGCCTGAGGAGGCCAGGGTGGATGGGGAGCGTCAGAAAACAGTCCCGGCCGTCATCTGCCCAAGATTTGCTGCCAACTGTCACATATTGAAAGTAGACAGATTGCTCCAGCGTGTGAGAACTGCTGGCTCTCAGTCAACCGATCCTGTTTCCGTGTATTTACACCAAAGAACTCCCCCAGATGTGTTGGACAAGGAAGAAGTTACTTTTTTAAAATATATATATATATAAATTTTCCTTGTTAGATATGGATTAATAGCCCGAATATTTTTCATAATGGAAAAAACAAAAAATAATTAATTGTATAAGGCAGGCCCGTGTGAATGGTGTGGTAATTTATTCATTTAGATATGTGACATTCCCCCAAATATCCAAAGAGCAAGTTCAAAACACTGGCCAATTGTCTATGCAAAAACAAACAAACAAACAAACAAAAATAAAAACAAACCTCAAAAAACAAAAAATTCACCACCAACTTGTCTGCGGACTTTTGAAACTTGTGAAGTTGGCCAAAATTTGAACTTTGACTAGTTTGTTTTTTGCCTAACAAGAAATACTGGGTGGACATTTGGGGAAGAAGTATTTGCAGGGGGCAGAGGAAAAGCCATATGTAATATTTGGGTCACACTGTGCTGTTAAGGTGAGTCGGGAAGTTAGTGTTATAGAAGAAAACTGTCTGCTAAGATAGTGCCTTGCACACTGGCTCTGTGACCTGAGGCAACTTGCGCACCCTCTCTGGATCACTGGTATCATGGGGTTCCTCTTTTCTTAAAGAGTCGTCATGCTGGTGAAAGGCAGGGACTGAACAGAGAACAGTTGCCACAGGGAGAATCGCTGACAGTCTGAGGCGAGCACCAACTCCATTTCTCCCTCCTCTTCTATCTCCCTAAAATGCCCACACAGACTCTCCTCCCTTGTGTCCAGCTCAGCAGCTATCATGTCTCTAGAAGGCTCAATGGTGCAGACTCTCCTCCCCTCTGTCCAGCTCAGCAGGTATCATGTCTCTAGAAGGCTCAATGGTGCAGACTCTCCTCCCCTCTGTCCAGCTCAGCAGCTATCATGTCTCTAGAAGGCTCAGTGGTGCAGACTCTCCTCCCCTCTGTCCAGCTCAGCAGCTATCATGTCTCTAGAAGGCTCAATGGTGCAGACTCTCCTCCCCTCTGTCCAGCTCAGCAGGTATCATGTCTCTAGAAGGCTCAGTGGCGCAGACTCTCCTCCCTTGTATCCAGCTCAGCAGGTATCATGTCTCTAGAAGGCTCAATGGCTCCCACGCTGAAGACACTGTTGGTCCAGTGGACTTCCTGGCTCTCCACAAAGGCATGGCGGGGGGCCTCCATGTCTTCTCTAATCTGCATAAAAGTCCCCCATGGTTCTGTTGTGGACTCTCTCTGAAAAAAGCTTCAAGAAAGATGCAATATTTCTGGACTCCACAAGACAGAAAAGCAGAGATCAACTCTACAACTGAGAAACTGAAGAGAAAGGGCTGTTCTGTGGCCAAGGGATGGTGACCACTAGCCAGTCCCCATAGAGTCCTATTGAAGGACACAAAATCCCCACCCGCAGAGGACTGACTTCTAAGAGCTGCGGAAAAACCCTCTACAGCTCAAACCCTGCTTGTCTACCTTTAATTTCCCTCCTCTTATTTGTGTGTTCATCTGTGTCCACATGTATGTGTACTTATCTGTATACATGTGTACATACATATGTGTACATGGGGGTATATACACATATGTGTGCACCCACATGCACACATATATGGAAGCCAGACCTTGGGGTATTTTCTTGTTTTTTGAGGCAAGGTCTTTCATTGGCCTGGAACTCACAATGAATACCAGGCTGGCTGTCCAGTGAGTACCATGGACCTATCTGTTTTCACTTCCTCGGTGCTGGGATTATGAGGACACACCGCCATTTTGATTGTTTTTATGTGGACTTGAACTCGGGTCACCACCCTTGCCTTGCTAACAGTTTACTAAGTTATCTCCCCAACCCTCGATGCTCTTTCCTTATTTTCAAGACAGGATCTCTACAGTTTGCCCAGGCTGGCCTTGAACTCTTGGGCTCTGGCAATCCTTCTGCCTCAGCTTCCCCCCGTAGCTGAGACTGCAAGTGTGCACCACCACGTCTGGCTCAGTTCACCTGTATCATTTGGAAGAAGCAAAGGAGGAGAGAAGACACAGGGAAGGCAAAGCAGATGATGAATGTAAAGGACTCTAAGTCGCTTGAAGGAGGTTATACTTTAAGACAACGAAAAGCATGGAAGAGTCCAAGATGGGTAAGTGGTAAGATGGGAGCGTGTGTAAGAGTGGGGTGCAGGGATGAAGTGGGACAGAGTTCAGAACACTGCTATACATGGAGGAAAAAAACCCTCGAAGCCATCCTGGGTACCAAGCCTGCTGCATAGGATGGAGTGACAGCTGAAAGCGCCCAGCAGGACCAGCCGGTTCAAGAGTCTCTGAGTGCACAGCCTGTAAAGCCATGCAGGGTACTCAGCTGTGTCAGGCCACACTGAGGAATGAGGCTGTGCACCAGTAATTTATGTACCTGTTTGAACTCTGGGCTTGCAAATAAATTTAGTTCCTTGGCCAACAGCCTGAGCACGTGTGTTGGCTGGAGTGCTGCCACAGAGGCAGGCAGAGTGGTAATTGAGAGCAGATGACATCCTGCGGGGCTGCTCTTGGAGGGAAAGAGCCACCCACCACCATCACCACCACCACCACCTCCTGCTTCTCCTGCTCCACTCCAAGCCCCGGGGAGCAGGACCCAGGCCAACGAAGCGAAGCGACGGAGCTTAGCTTCCCCTGAGGAGTTCTGTCTTTTTTTCCAAGGTCACATTTATATTCCACGTGAACCTGAGCAGATGAATCTCTTAGGATCTCAGGTTGTTCACTGTCAGATGGAACAATGCAGCTACGTACACTCCAGGGCCACTGCAAGATATAGTTGTGTGCTACCTGAGAGTGAAAGACAGAAACACACTGAGAAGAGTGTAGGGGTGAATCACAGGGCATCGTCACACAGTCCTGGCTGCTACAGCCTGCCCTGCCTTGGCTGTGCGTTGGCTCTGCCTTGGCATCTTCACAGCATGGTCCATTGTTGCTTGCAGCAGGATGACCCAAATAACAGGAGCTTAAAGCAGGCATAGGAAACTGAGGCAATAGAGATTTGACATGAGATGGCATGTCAAACAGGACAGTGTGTGACTATTAAAATGAAGAAAGTATGGTAGAGACAAGGTACAGTAACAGTAACGTGGCTGCTCACTGCCATGGTTGATCATGGTGTAATGCCTCAAACTGCACTGCTGTATTTGCATGTATGAAAGTGTGTGTGTGTGTGTGTGTGTGTGTGTGTGTGTGTGTGTGTGTATGTACTCGTGCAAGTACACATTCTTATATCTCTATCTATCATCTGTCTGTCTGTCTGTCTGTCTGTCTGTCTCTATCTATCTATCTATCTATCTATCTATCTATCTATCTATCTCCTGTTGTTCCTCAGGTGACAGCCACCTTGGTTTTTGTTGTTGTTGTTGTTCTTGTTGTTGTTTGTTTGTTTTGAGGAAGATCTCTCTTATTGGCTGGAAGCTTACAGATTAGGTTGAGCTGACCCACCAGTAGCCCCATGGATGTACTTGTCTCAGAATCTCATTGCTGAGATTACACATATGTACCACTATGCCACCGTGTCACCTGTGGGGCTGGAACTCAGGTTCCTGTGCTCATAAGGACAGCACTTTCCAGCTGAGCCATCTCTCCAGCCCTGTGATATTGTACTTTTATGTAATTGGTGGCTTTACCACCTACATGTAACACCTTATGCTATGACTTCACACAGGTCACTTGGGCACTGGGAATTTTCAATTCTTTATAATTTTTCTAGGCTACCATCATCCCTATAGTCCACCAGTAAAATATCACCACACTGTGTGTGTGTGTGTGTGTGTTTGTGTGTGTGTTCTTAATGATTCCACTGACTGAGTAATATTGGGATTTCCACATGATCTTCCCACTCCTGAGACTCAGACCCCAAGCCATTGTGTGGTCTGTTGTCTCCAGGTAATGTGTGTTGGTGGGAAGCAGGAAGCAGCTGGCATGCATTGTAGCAACAGTAATTAAAGCAGGGACTTCTGAGAATAGGGACTAAGATGGATGGGCAAGGGTCAACAGGGGACATGCTGACACTCTCCATAAGTTTAATGTGTTCTGTCTAGAGGCAAGAATTCAATTAAACCATTTCTCAAGGTGCAGTACTGACTTCCAGCCTCTGGATGCAGGCCATTCTGCCATTCTGGGCCTTGGCTTCCATTTTTGTTATTTGCTTGTGTACTTTTGTTACTTGTGTTGCTACTTTTGTCTTGGCCTGGATACCACATAGCACAAGGACGACTCCTGGCCAAACCCCCAGGAATGAAAAGTTGTGTACACAGCTCTGAGCCCTGAGAATGCTTCGACATAGGACCCATTAGCCTTACAACCAAGAAAAGTAGGTAAGCCTTAGACTCTGGTGCTTGCAGGAGGCTGCAGCTAGGGTCAGAGCCACCTGAGGGTGCTAAGAAAGGGATGCAGGTAGGTGTGGTTGTCTCAAGGACGAGGAGCCTCCCCTGGAGGACAAGCCAAGGCTGCTAAGCACCCTGCTATGTATATAACAATTTTTCTTTGTATCTCAGTTTGGTTTCTGTTGCTGTGATAAACACCATGACCCAAAGCAACTTAGGAGAGGAGATTTATCTGTCTGACTTACAAGCTATAATACATCACTGAAGGGAGCTGTCCTGGTTATATCTCTATATTTCTATCTCTCTATCTATCTTTCTCTATCTATATCATCTATCTATCTATCTATCTATCTATCTATCTATCTATCTATCTATCTATCTATCTATTTGTATAATGACATAAGCTAGGGTTATCCGAGAAGGGAGAAGCTCAGTTAAGAGACTGACTCTATCAGACTGGCCTGTAGGCAAGCTTATGGGGCATTTTCTTAATTGATTATTGATATGGAAAGGCATAGTCCATTGTGGGCAGTACCACCCCTGGGCAAGGGGTTATGGGTTATTTAAGAAAACAGATGGAGCTCCTTCATGGCCTCTGCTTCACATCCTGTCTTCTAGGCTCTTGGCTTGGCTTCCTCTATTGACAAAACATAACCTATAAGCCAAATAAATCCATTGCTATCCAATTGCTTTTTGTCATGGTCTTTATTAAAGCAACAGAGACCAAACTAAGACAGAAGTCCAGACATGGCATTTCCCACAGTGAGCTGAGCCCTCCCATATCATCATTAATTAAGAAAGCATCCCACAGACATGCCTACAGGCCAATCTGATGGAGGCAATTAATTAATCAATCAAACAAAGTTCCCCTCTTCGCAGGCAAATCTAGTTTGGTGTCAAGTTGACAAAACTACCCAGCATACTTTGCAATGCATGAGAATCCATGTGGGCATCTTTAGAACCCCAAATTCCTCAATGTATAACATGGTTGTCTTAGGGTTTTATTGCTGTGAGGAGACATTCTGCTCATGGTAACTTTTATAAAGGGAAACTTTTCATTGGCGCTGACTTAGATTTCAGATATTTAGTCCACTATCATCATGGCAGGCAGCATGGCAACATGCAGGCAAGCAGGGTGCTGGTCACAGCCAAGAGTTCTACATCTTGATCCAGAGGTAGCAAAGAGAGACTGTGTGCCACACTGGGCATAGCTTGAGCATAGAAGACCTCAAAGCCTGCCCCCTCCACAGTGACACACTTCCTCCAACAAGGCCACACCAACTCCAAAAAGGTCAGAACCTTCTAATCATGCCACTCCCTGTGGACCAAGCATTCAAACACAGGCTATGGGGGCCATTCCTATTCAAATCACTTACTTGTGGCCAAGGAATGCACCAGGGCAGAAGTCAGGTTTGGATCACGTAGCTGGGGGCAATAACATCGATCTACTTATACAATACTCCAGGACTCACTTTCCAGGTACAATGAGATCAGCCTTCCATTAGCTTGCAAACTACTGAGCATGGACTACCAAAGACTAACGAATGCAAACAGACTGGTGGCTTAAGCAATAGGTGTTAATTTCTCATAGATCTAAAGGCTGGAGAGTCCAACATCATGGTTCTGGTTCTGATAAAACACACAGTCACTGTTTCTGCTCCTGTAATCTCTGCATTTGTCAGGAGAAAATAAGGGGGAACAGGGAGAAAGTCAGAAAGAGGGGTAAAAGGAGAAAGAATGAGAGGCAGAGACAAAGAGGGACAAAAAGAAAGGAAGAGGGGGGGGGAAAGCACTGTCTGTCTATGTCTTCAGAACTCTACCCACATGGCCTCACTTGACCCTGATTGACTCCAAAAGATGCTATATCCAAATGCTGCTGCAGGGGTCCATTGTCTGAGTTATGGTGGCCACAATTTAGTCACAGCAGCATCTGTGGAAAGTGTGCCCGGTGGCTATTTGAAACCAGTAAAAGGAAAATTGTGACACCTTCTTCCATGTGAAGTCAGGGGCTCAGGCCAACAAGTGTATGGCCACAGGCTTCAGCCACAAAAGCACCAGACGGGCAGAGAATCTCTCCCTCTCTCCCTCTCTCCCTCTCTCCCT